>NC_054496.1:25859867-26137367 GCF_017639515.1 Carcharodon carcharias
TTTTGAGTTGGATCTGTTTGATGGCACTAACAGTAATCACTGCACGATTCTTAATCTCTGAGTGAAGTATAGTGCCATGTGATCTTTTGCACGGACCTGAGCAGCCATCCAAAAAATGACACCTTCGAATGTGCGGCACACTTTTAGTTCTGCATTGAAGTGTTAATCTGGATTATGTGCTCAAATTCAGAAGTAGGACTTGAACCCACAATCTTCTGACTTGATGACAGTGCTACCCACTAAGCTAGTTTAAGATCCTGGTTATGTCAATAAACTCTAAGCTTACCTGATCAATTTAATGTTTTATGTACTTGGGTGAACTGCACCACCTTTATCCTGGGTTATCAATTTGCATTTCTCAGTTCTTTTCTCTGGATTCTCTGGGAATATGGATGTGCTTGTTGCATGCTGCAGTTTTTATTTCTTTTGTTGTATTGCCTCGTTCGATGGCCCACCATTTTCTGAATGTGGATCTCGGCCCTCAAGTCTGCTATTAGCAATTTTGCCTTTTTGAGCAGGAGTAATCTCGGGAGGAGCAGAAACACCAGTATAGACCAACTGAGCTGAATGGCTTTCTGTGCTTTAACTGCTATGCATTAGTACCAAGAATTATTGTGATAGTGCTACTGAATCAAGCATAGCTTTGTGCTATGGCTGCCAAACCACTCAGGATAAATGGACGATATTAATCGGGACCAAAAATTCCACAGCTTAAAACAACACATCAGATTTATTTACAGTGTAAATAGTTATAAAATGAAGAATTAAATTAATACAAAACAACTGGAATATTTAGCCTAAAGTTCTTAAGAACCGTCACCAGCCCAACTTCAGTGACTAGAAAAGTATAGTCACTTGTAACAAAACAAAGTGCTGAGAATCAACAGAATTTTTTTGCCCTTGGTAACAGAATGTTGTTCTAAGCTGTCTCCCTTGTGTTGGGAATCTTCAGTCAAATGTGGCTGTCACCATCATGGAGCCTGTCTTCAGAATCTGGCAAGAACTGGAAATGCTTTTCTCCATTTATTTGAAGGACAAAAGCAGAGAGGGGCTTTAAGTCTATTACCAGGTAAAATACAATGGAGTAACTTTGCAGTCATCAGACAACTCCTGGCCCCTTTCAAGCGAAGCAGTCGACTTTAACACAAAAAATACTAAAAAGCAGTGTTTAAGTTTAACGTTGCTCAGTAGTGACATTTGTCTAAGAAATTTCTGATTCAGAATGTAAGGGCTGGTACCAACTTGATGTCCTCACCCCACTAACAATAGCAAAACACAAAATATGACATGGGCAACCTAATTAACAAGCCACCCCTTTTGGTGAAGAAAATACAGTCAGCTGCTTTTTATTGTTTGGATGAATGGCTCTGGAACTTTTACAGGCAATTGAACTGCACAGATTTCTTAACTGCATCTGTAAAAATGGAATTTAAAGGAAACTGTTTGGAACTGATTTTAACTCTGCATTTACATCTAACTAGCAGTTACTATTCATTGTAGATATCTATTGACATTCTGCCCATGTGGGGGACTCCCAAATCTCTCTTTCAGTAGTTGCCTCCACAAAGCACGGTTCCCTCTTTTATCCCTAACGCTAGAATTCTTTAGGCAGCCTCTGTCTGTCCCATACTTGATTTATAGTTTCATATTTGGAAAGCGTTCGTAGGTGAGAAACAAAAATCTTTTCTTGGGTCAATGATCTCCCCTTTCTCCTTTTGTTCTCTTTCATATAGCTTCACTGGTGAAATCGAACCTTATTGTACTTGCTCCAGATCTGAGTTTTTTTAAATTGGGACCTGAAAACTATGACACTCCTTATGTCTCAATCTTTCTTTCTACAGGCCTTTAAAAATGCACATGCCGCGTTATGTAGCCACTGACTTATCTTTACTGACCTTTTTAACTTCTAGAACTAAGGGGGTCACTGTTTAAAAATAAGGGGTCGCCCATTTAAAACCGAGATGAGATTAAATTTTTCCACTGAGGTCGTGAACCTTTGGACCTCTCATCCTGAAAAGGTGGTGGAAGCAGAGTCTTTGAATATTTTTAAAGCAGAGGTAGGTAGATTCTTGGTAAGCAAGGGGAGTGATAGGTTATCAGGGGTAGGTAGAGTGCAGGTTTCGGGTTACTATAATTAGCCATGATCTTATTAAATGGCGGAGCAGGCTTGTTTGCATGTATGTTCATATGTTCATAGGCCTTTTCTCTTGACGTAGGTTTTTATTTGGAGGTTCTAACAATGAAGAGGAGCTTTGACCCAAAAGTGTTGTGTAAATAATTGCTTCTGTAGTGTGTTCCTGACAGCAACAATGTTCTGAATTTGATTTAACACTGATGAAAACCTCATCCCCTCCCCCATGGCTCAGATTATCAAGTCGCAGAGCCATGCAGGAACTTTAAACAACTGAGCTGATTTGGGACTGTCTTGTCAGCCCTCTGAAATGGCATTGAATGTCCAGTGATGCCGTTGAGCAGCAACACTTATCACCAATTCTGATCATGTGGGATATTGGCCAAAACAATCACTATATTAGCATTCCACTGTACATGGTGAAACTGCTGGTAAGCTAAAGACCAGATTCTGTGTTAGTGTCAGCTGTGGCTCAATTGGTGGCACTCTTGCTTCTAACTCAGGAGGTTAAGGATTCAAGTCCCACTCTAGGACTTAAAAGTAAAAAAATCAAAAAAGTTGGCACTCCAGTGCAGCACTGAAAGAGTGCTGCACTGCTGGAGGTGCTGTTATCATCTTTCTGATGAAAGGTTTCGAGGTCCTATCTGGCACTATTTTGAAGAAGAGCAGGAGAGCTAAACCCAGTGTTCTGATCAACGTTTATCCTTCCAATCGGTTTCACAGAAACACATTATCTGGTCATTATCACATTGCTGTTTGTGTGAGCTTATTCTGCACAAATTGGTTGCCATGCCTCCTACATTACAAGAGTTCAAAAGTGCTTCATTGACTGTAAAACACTTCGGAATGTGCTGTGGCCTTTAAAGTTGCTATCTAAATGCAAGTCTTTGTCTTTTTCCCCTTGTGGTCTTGAGAGCTGGCGGAAAGGGTGGGGGGTGATGAGTTGCAAGCCAGATCTTTTATCTCGTTTAATTCCCTTCCTCTCGTAAAGGCATTGATTCATGTTGATGTAAAGCCCCGTGGTTACCAGCAACACTGTTTCTCGTGGGTTTATTCTTCATGAAAGAACCTGCCACCCACAGCAGAAGTTGTCAAACAGGAGTGGGAGCAGGAACCCAGGTGGGTTTCCACCCGACCACTTCCTCCTTCCCCCTAACCGGAGCATGCTGATGTCAACTGTAGTGCCTCATTCATAATTCTGGCTAAGATTAACTACCTTAACATAGAACCCTGGGACTTTCTCAGTTTGCCTCCATAACACACTTGGTGGTGGTGCTGCATTTAGCAACTGAGGCATTGAGGAAGTCAGGAAAATTAGAGGTGACCATTCAGCTGTCAGTTACTGAAACCCAAAGCCATCATTCTGCAGTAAGAAACTATTTTACTAAACAACTAATTTATTAATTAAAATTGTAAATTCTATGTTTGTGTGTGGTTTTATTTGTCCAATCAGACCATCTTGCTGGAACTTAACCTACACGGTGGAGGTCATTCATGAGCTTTAGAGAACACTGCAAGGAGTTTCTGTCTAAACAGGATGGTGCAGTTCAGAGGGCATGGATGATGTACATTATTCTTTTTAAGTAAACCTGATCTATTTTTCGAAATGGATTTGAGTTACTATGGAGAAATAACTAGAATTGTGGAACTCGAGGATTGTTGCCTTTGTGGCAGTTCAAAGTACGGATTTCCTTTATTCATTGAATTCCTCCCAAGTTTGAAGCATCATCTTATCAACCAAGCCTGTATAGAGCAGCAGCTTTATAGGAGCAAGCGTTGATGTGGCAGGGCTCCATCCACAGTGCTAAACAATTATTCAGTGCATTGTTATTGTTTCAGTTCCACTTGTGTCCTATGTAGAGTTGGTATCATGGCAAAATCCATGACCACCATGACTGTTACCGGAAATTTCATTTTGAAGTGGCAGAACTTCTGCATCGGTTGGCTTCACGGTGATGGCAAAACTGTAGATGGGCAATGGCGCTTCATCTAGATCCAATAATTCTACCACAGTTTGTCACTCCTCCCTTCACTGTCTCACTGACAGTGTCAGCTTGCTTGCCTTGAGTCAGCAGATTACTTGGGGCCCAAGTAGATAATCTAGGCTAACACGGTGCTGACAGAGTGCAACATTCGAGGTGCTTTTAGAATGAGACATTAACAGAAAGTCCCCCTTGTACTGAATCTATTCGGGTGGATGTTGAGTATATTTGAGACAGAGGCCAATGGATTTTGGGGTACTAAGGGAATTAAGGATAGTGCAGGAATATGGAGATGAGGTGGAAGATTAGCCATGCTTATTGAATGGCGGACTAGACTGGAACAGCTAAATGGCATATTCCTCCTATTTCTTGCCTTCAGCAATCTGGCCAATATTTGCCCTTCAACCACTGCCACTAAAACAAATGAACTAGTCAGTCATCTAATTGCTGTTTGGACTTTGCTGTGGACAAATTAGCTGTCACGCTTGCCTCCAAAACAACAATGATTATGCTTCAGAAGTAATTGTCGTTTAGGGAATAGTGCACTAGAAATGGTGCGACTTTGGATTTTGAACCACGAGATCCAATTGTAGTTGAGGCCAATGAGTGATTTTTCCATATTGAAATGGAGAAGAATTTCTAAAAGTGCCGATACCAATAACTGTTACAAACACTAGTTCCACAATTCTACCGTGTTCCGTTACTTTCTCAAGTGGAGGCAAGGTCATCCGTCTCCTTCTTGATCACATTTATCATGTTAATAGAGATTAATCGTGTGGTTCTGGGGGCAGGAAAACCTGCTGCTGATGAATATTCGCGAGTGTTTATTAAAGTCAGTAAATTGAGAATGCCTGAGGAGTGCTCGTCCTATTCTTCATGGCTTTCAGCTTACCAACAGTGCTTAATTACTGTGGAATCTAAATCTTTTGTTGGGTGCAGTTTCAGTTAGGATTCTTTTGTGTAGCAGCATAGAGTGGTTTGAGAAATGTCAGAGTGACGAGTTTGTGCCGTTAGATGTGTGGGTACTGTTTGTAGCAGTGGGAGTTATTTAATTTCAGAATCATGCAAAACAAGCAAGGTGGAAGAGCTGTACCATGTACTTAGTTGGTATAAGCTGCAGCAGCCCTGTCCTGCAGGACAACCCTCCAATCTATTTCACAAACTTGTGTCTTCACAAATTAACAGTCAGTCTGGTTTGAAGTTGAGAATCGGGATGTATGACCATCCAAAAAATGATGAATATTTTCGCCCCAGGCTTGCAGAGAGCTTCGTTAGACAGCCAGCTGCAGTTCAACATCATATTTATGCAATATCATAGGGTCTAAACATGTGTGAAACCGCAGTGATGCCTGGTACCAGTAATAGAATATGTATTGAACTACATTTAAGAGATTTGGAACTCTATTTTTGTAAGGATGTAGGTCAATCTGATTTAATTTGAAGTTGAAAATTTCATTTAAGAGTTTAACTTTAGTTTTGTAATCTTCTCCCAAGATCAGTTCGAGTGTCCCAGAACCAATAACACTGAACTCATGCCAATCACTGTTATAGATTTGAAGTTGTAAACCTCTCCACATATCCACTATTTCCACTTTAAGACCCTTCTTAAAACCCAATGCTCTTATCCTCCCCAATATCTCCTCCTTTGGTTTGACATTTATTTTTGTCTGATCATACCTCAATAGACCAATTGAGACAAATGGAGGATAAAAGTATACAATGTGCATCATTGGACCTGTAGAGTTTCCAATGATTTGCAAATAGAGTATGCCTGCTGCCTTTAAGCTGGACAAACATAATCTCTTTTACACCAGGGATTTCCTTTTTAGGTAAATGAGAACTTTATACATATTTGATGACATTGACACTCTCAAATATTGCGTGCTCCAAATCTGGACCCTAGGAAGGTTTATCAGATCTTTAAAAAAAAATAAGCATTTTTCAAATACTTTGAGGAATTGGTTTGTATAATATTATGGAAAGTCAGGAGCAGATAATCACACTGGCCCATTGTTTTAAACTCAGCCATTTAAAAGCAGATTGGAAAGGCATGGTTAATATTAAGTGAAATTTCCAGTTAAAATTCCAGAATTGTGTTTAACTAACTTGCTGGAGTTTTTTGAAGAAGTAACAGAAAAGGTCGATGAGGGTAATGTTGTTGATGATGTGTATATGGACTTTCAAAAGGCATTTAACACAATGCCGTACAACAGACTTGTGAGAAAAGTTATTGCTCGTGGAATAAAAGGGACAATAGCAACGTGGATACAAAATTGGCTGAAAAATAGGAAGCAGAGAGTAATTGTCAATGGATATTTTTTGGGCTGGAGGAAGATTTGTAGTGGGGTTCCCCAGGGATCGGTACTGGGACCCTTGCTTTTCCTGCTGTACATTAATAATCTAGATCTTGGTGTGCAGGGACAATTTCAAAGTTTACGTATGATGCAAAGCTTGGGAGCATTGTAAACTGCAAGGAGGAAAGTGTAGAACTTCAAAAGGACATAGACAAGTTGGTGGAGTGGGTGGGCAGATAGGTGGCAGATGAAGTTCATTGCAAAGAAGTGTGAGGTGATGCATTTTGGTAGGAAGAACATGGATAGACAACATGAAATAAGGGGTGAAACTTTGAAAGTGCAGGAGCAGAAAGACCTGGGTGTATATGTGCATAGATCTTTGAAGGAGACAGGACAGGTGGGGAGAGCAGTTAATATAGCATATAGTATCCTGGGCTTTATTAATTGGGGCATAGAGGACAAGAGCAGGGAGATTATGTTGAATTTATATAAGACATTCGTTAGACCTCAGCTGGACTATTGTGTACAGTTCTAGGTCCAATATTATAGGAAGGATATGAATACATTGGAGAGAGTGCAGAAGAGGTTTACAAGAATGGTTCCAAGGATGAGAAACTTCAGTTACGAAGATAGATAGGAGAGGTTGGGACTGTTCTCCTTGGGGAGAAGAAAGCTAAGAGTAGATTTGATAGAGATGCTCAAAATCATGAGGGGGCTGGACAGAGTAGATAGGGAGAAGCTGTTCCCGCTCGTAAAAGGATTAAGAACGAGAGGGCACAGATTTAAAGTGATTTGTAAAAGAAGCAAATGTGTCGTGAGAAAAATGTTTTTCACACAACGAGTGATTCAGTTCTGGAGTGTGGTGGAGATAGGTTCAATCGAGGCATTCAAGTGGGCATTAGGTGATTATTTGAATAGAAACAATGTGCAGGGTTATGGGGAAAGGGCAGGGCAGTGGCACTAAGTCATAATGCTCATTTGGAGAGATAGTGCAGACATGATGGGGCCGAATGGCCTCTTCCTGTGCCGTTAAGATTCTGTGGATACGTATTCCTGTATTAATAGAAGAACTTGGGGTTTTCCTGGATGCTGGCGTGACGTACAGCTGGTTACAGGTCTGTCACTAGCCATTGGAGCATTTAAAGTGATTAATTCATATAATGTTGAAGTGTACTGGCTCACTTTGGATAGGTATCACGAATTTCCTCAAAGTGGGAGGGAAGTTTCTACCAATTGACCACTGTAACTTTGGCATTTTGTGCACATGTTAGCACCAGTTAGCTAATGTTCCACTAAAGTTGTGGCAACTAATTAGGAGTGTCCCCAAGGAGGCAAGAGAGTCAGTCACTAGGCTAAGTTTTACTTGTGCATTAGTGTCCCCTCAGTTGTCTCCATGATAGTTGTGTACAGTTTAATACGTAATCTCTGTTTAGAGAGTGCTAACCAATGATATTGTATGAATGTGGTGTTGAACTGCAGCTGGCCATCTTTTGAAGCTCTCTGCAAGCCTGGGATGAAATTATTCATTTTTTTGGATGGTCATAGATCTGCATTCTTTTAACTTCACACCAGACTGACTTTTAATTTATTGGATCCAAATAATAACTTTCGATGGCCTTTATCTCTCCACTGTGCTGATTGTGGACTCTGACAAGGCTCTTGGAACCCTTGTGCAAGTGATGTACTTCATCACATAACAAACCAACTCATTAAGAATTCTCTTCATACAAAGATGATGGCTGATCTATTTTGCAGTGCGTTCAGATTATGCCAAAAATAGCTAGAAACTCGCTGCTGCTGTGATAAGTGTTGTGCACTTAAGTACCAGAGATATCTTTGAGGTTCTTCGATGCTTAGATAGTGATGAATGTTGGTGTTAAGGGAAAATGCTTTTCTGCATTTTTACACCAGTGTCAACATCATGCACCCAGTGGCACCAGTTAGATAGAGTAAAGCTCCCTCTGCACTGCCCCTTCAAACACTCCCAAGGCAGGTACTGCACAGGTTAAATACAACAATTTGAATTATATAGGGCTCTTCATGTCCCAAGGCGCTTCACAGGGGTGTTATATCGAGATTTTCCTCCAAGCCACATAAGGAGATAATAAGACAGGTGACCAAAAGAAAAGTTTAAAGGAGGAGGAGAGGATTACGGAGGGGAATCTCAGCACTTGGTGTCCAGGTAGCTGAAAATGCGACGAAGCTCTACCAATGGTGATGAAAATCAAAGATATGGATAAGGCTGGCATTGGAGGAGCACAGATCTCTGAAGTTTGAAGGGCTGGAGTAGGTCACAGAGACAGGGAAGGGTGGGGTCAAGGAGGGATTTGAAACCAAGGATGAGAATTTTAAAATTAAGGCTTTGTCAGGAAGGGAGGTAGGTCACAGAGCACATGGATGGTTGAATGGAACATAATGAAAGTTAGGGTCCAGGGCAACAGAGTTTTGGATCTCAGTTTAATGAAGGGTACAAGGTACAGAGTGAAGCTCTCTCTAAACTGTCCCATCAAACACTCCCAGGGCAGCTACAGCATAGGTTAAATACAGAGTACAGCTTACTGCCCTGGTAGAAAGTGTTGCAGTATGAGTTGATAGTCGCAGCATCTTATAATTCAAAGTTTTCTGTACCACAGGGATTGCAAAGGTGTTCTAGTATGAGAGCAAGTTCAGTTTTAAGGATGTTTTTGTTGAGTTCGAAAGCTGCTTCCTATCATGTGGGCTGAATGAATGCCCTTGTAGTAAGAGGTTTAACGGAGCTGGCTGTTACAAGACCACCCTTGCCCTTCCTTTTCGTTGCTTCAGACAGCCTACAGTGGCCGTGCAAAGCCAGGAAGTCCAGTGTAAATATAGTAACTCTATCTGTGTTGCCATGTGAATATCCAGCACAGCTTGTGGAGTGTAGAAGTTTGACGTCCTTGGGTGACTGTCACGTGAGCTGATTTGTGCTGCCCTGACTGCTGAAGGCAGGGGCCCCAGCGTTGTGACAGCTCCTCGTTGTCTTTGCTGAGCGTGTTATATTGGCCCTGATGTAGTGTCTCAGTATACTCTTAAGAGATGGTGCTAAACTATTTGCTGAAGTGCTGTTAACTGTTTCCTGGCTCCCCCTTTCACAGCCCAACTCGCTTGTTTTGGGAAAGTTTGAAGTGGCTGATCGCAGAACACTCTGACTGCAACTTGACTGCACTGATTTCCAGGTGTGATTTGTCGAGCGGGCACTCGAGCTGTGCACAAAACAATGTTTACACTATTGCGGCGTAAACTCTTGCAGCTCAGCCTTTGGGCAAGCTACAGAGCAGTCAGCTGGACACCATAGAGGAGCTGACAGTAGGGTACATCACTCACCACTCATTCCTAAAGGCAAGACAGGAAAGCAGGATGGCTGAAGACAGTTGGGATGGTAAGCAAGTGTGCAGCCGAGCAATCTGTCACACTGTTTTCCAATTGTTCACTCTTGGCATTTTCAGTTGATGTAACAGCGGTCTCTCAGATCATCTTGCTGACAGAGTTTTTGTATTTGTTTAAAAGAAACTTCTACAAATACTTGAGGGGTAAATGGCATTTTAAGTTCCTATACAGACCATGCGGATCAATCTTTCCTGAGGTTGGTGGTTTCTCAGCCTGCTATTTAAAATCACTGGACTCGCTAAGACTGAACTGCCCTATATGTGATGGTGCCAATCTGTTTCAGCTCATACTTAATGTTGAAATGTACCAAATCTGAGGGGCCGGTAATTACTTTAATCCCACCGGGTGCTTGTGTGCGTAAGTTTATGGAGTAGTGAAGAACAACAGGCAGTGGTTAGTGAAAGAGGTTTCGCAAACTTGTTGTGTTCTGTGCCAGTTCCTCCGCATACTGAAGGATCTACGCAAAAGCGGGATGTAATTTATAAACTAAATCATCCTTGTGTGGCATTTCATGCCAATGTATCCAGGTTACCTCTTGCTTTTTAAAAATTCCCTTTTTATTTTTAAATTAAATCTGGTGAGTATTGAGTTATGTGAGACATTGTACAATATTCAGTGAGTGTATCTGAATGTCTGAGCCTGTTACCCTCACTGAGTGGATTAGTAGCGTAGGACATGCGTGCAAATGTATCCGTGTTCCATCAATTCATTGAAGGGTTAACATGTTCTTATAATTCCAATTTCAGGACCTGTAAACCCAAGCATATTCTGGGAGTTGTAAGCATTTCTGTTGAATCTGAAGGTTTACTTGCTTTTTGCAGCTGAAATCTATAGGGCCTGGTGTTGGCAATGCTTAGTTCTGGAGTGTCTACTTGAGAGTTTGGCAATCATGTTCCAGAGGAAAGATTTTCATGGCAGCCATTTGGCTCCGGATCAACTGTTAGTTTAAAAACCCCATCTTTGTGAAAAGCTTACAGGTTACCTGTGTTTGATGGCATTGACTTATTGCAGCATAGAAGGAGACCATTCAGCTATTGAGTTCATGCTGGCTCTCTGTTGATCAATCCAATCAGTCCCATTCCTACGCTGTGTCCCTGTAGCTCTGCAAGTTCACTTCCCTCAAGTGGACATCCAATTCCCTTTTGAAACCATTGACTATCTTAGCTTCCACTACCTTTGTAGGCAGACAATTCCAGGTCATTACCACTTGCTGCATGACAAAGTTCTTCCTCACATTCCCCCTCTATCTCTTGCCCAAAACTGTAAATCTACATTCTCCCAGCCCTTGATTATCAGCTAATGGGACCGACTTTTCTTTATCTACCTTATCTAAACCTGTCATAATCTTGTACACCCTTAGCAAATCTTCTCTCAACTTCCTTTCCTTCAAGGGAAGCAACTCCAGCTTCTCCAGCCTAATCTTGTAGTTTAAAATCCCTCATCCCTGGAACCATTCTAGTAAATCTCCTCTGCACCGTCTCATGGACTCTCATTAGTATGATGCCACAGATATTTTCCCCATGACCGATTGTTATGACCAGGTGAGAAGGGGTGAACTGGCTCCCCTCTATTCAGCCTCCTTGGTTGGTCATAACAAAGATTTAAGATTCTCTTACGAGGATATGCCTTTTCCAAATCAGAATGTATTTAACTATTTAATTTATTAACAATGTATTTAACTATTTATTGGAGCCAATCAAAAAGGTTTCCTTGAGTCAAAGAGCAAATTTATTAACCACTAAACCCACGAAGTATAATAAAAATGTGACGTCAAGCATTCGGCCCTCATGCAGCCATTAGGGCCAATGCACAGACAACGTGTGTGTGCGCAGATGTGCACGCAAGTATCAGAAGTAAGGGGAGTTAGAGTCCAGTAAAAAAGATAAAGAATATAAGGTCCTTTGTCATCTTTGAGGCGTAGATTTTAAACATGGCAGCCGATTTAGGCTAGCTGGTTCCTTCGATATTGTCCAATGTAGAACGTGTTGCAATTATTACAAGATCTCGCTTTGCTGGTAGCTTTCTGGTAGAGTTGACTTTTCGAACCAGGCGATACTCTTATTCCAAAATAGAAAAAGGGGAGAGAACCACCCTCAGCTTGTTTCCTCTATTGAAGACTTTCTTGACAACATCTGTTTCACTTGCAGTCTCTCTCTCTGTAGTGGCTGGCAGCCTTGCCTTGAAATACTTAACTATTGCATAATTACAAGAGTTTTGGATATATTTGTCTCTGGCAGCCATTGTTTCAATATCCAGTACTTTGCATTTTTAATGTCTGTTCCTCAGAGTTATGTGCTTCAATGGTTGTCTGGATTTTAGCAAATGTCTCTCTCTTCACACTCCCCTGAGAGTGATTTGTTGTTTTCTCATCTTCACCTTGGAATGTGACCTTGCCTTTTTCAGCAGCTTGCTCTGTTTCAGTTCAAATTGTAAAATTTCCAGTCAGTTGAAAATTGAAAAGTCATATTTTCAAAAATAAAGGGCATCTTTATTGGCATCTTGACACCTCCCCATCACAAAGAAATGAAATGAAAAGCACAAAACAAAAAGAAATACATTCACTTCCTTAGCCTTGGTCTGGATTATCCCATCAGTTCTAACTGGGTCTCTTTAAATTCTGGACAGGACGTCCACAATCACATTCAATTTCCCTGCAATGTAGGTGATTTTTTAGGTGATAAGGTTGGGAAAAAAATCCAACAGAATAACCTTGTATTCTGAGCTTTGAAATTCTCCACAAAGGTCAAAGGGTTGTGGTCAGTATAGACCTCGGTCTCTTTGTATCCATTTTGGACATATATCTCAGTGTTTGAGAGCTAGTAATGAAGCCTGGGTTTATTTTTCTACTGTGGAATACCATTTCTGATGTTTGTTCAGTTTTTTGGAAATGTATCTGATTGTCTCTATTCCTGATTCATCCTCCTGATGGAGGACAGCCCTACCCCGAGGTCACTAGTATTGATGGCTACTTTAAATGCTTGATTAAAGCTCTGTGTTTTGAAAGCTAGCTGGCATTTCTCGGTCCATACTACTTTTGCCTTTCTCTGTAGTAGGTCTGTCAGCAGGGCAGCTACAATGCTGAAGTTTGGGATAAACTTGCAGTAGAAACCACACATCCCTAAAAATCTAATTTCCTGTTTTGTTGTGGGAGTGGGTAACTGTATTACTGTTGTACCTTTGAGGCTCAACTTGCCCTTGACACACCATCTGTCCTAGGTAGGTTATCTCAGCCTTAGCGTGCTCACTCTGAGTGAGATTGACCACTAGGCCAGCTGACTATAATTTCTGGAAGAGGGCTTCTAGTTGCTCTAAGTGAGTTTCCCAGGTGTCACTGTACACTAGGAGTCATCTAGGTGACACTACACAATTGGATAAGCCCACCACTATCTGGTTCATCAGCCTTTGAAAGGTGGCTGGGGCATTTTTAAGTCCAAATGGCATGACTCAACACTCGGTCACTAGGTGGAGATTTCTTTCGCATGGACGGTCAAGGGAACCTGTCAAAATCCCTTGAGTAAATCTATCTTTGTGATGTAGGCTGTGTTACCTATCCAATTATGCAGTCTTCCAGGGTGACTCTGGTCAACTTGCGGCAGTCAATACAGAATTTTGTGGAGCTGTCTGGCTTGGGCATGAACACAACTGGGGAGCTCCAGCTACCGCTGCTAGGCCCAATTAGTTGGTGCTCAAGCATAACCTCCCAAATCACCTCCCAAAGGCCAGTTTCTCTAGACCTAGATGATAGGGACATTGCTTTGTAGGAGGGACCTTTCCCACATGCACATCATGTAGCGCTGAAGTGGTGCAGCCTGGTTTGTCTCTACAGATGCTTTTAAATGCAGTGAGCAGCCTTGTCAGGTCTCCTTGCTGTTCTGAATTTAGGCGGTGTCCAATTTCACTAGAATTCCTGTGTTTGCTTCCAGACAGGAGGTCCAATGTGGACCTCACCCATGTCTTCCTCCAATTCAGCTTCACTGTGCCTCTCTAGGTCTGTTGTTAATGGACTGATCATTACGTGCTAGTCCACTTCTTGGCTGTGATATTGTCTTATCATGTTGACATGACACAGCCTTTGCTTTTTCTTGTGATCTGGGGTGTCAGTTAGGTGGTTTACCTCCCCAAGATTCTTAGCTACTCTGAACAGGCCACTGAACCAGGCTTTTAGGGGTTCACCCAGTATTGGTAGGAGCACTAGCATGTCGTCCCCTGGCTGAAAGGTTCAGCATGTTTGTCAACAGACTCTCTTGGGTCATTCCTGGAACACAGTTACGTAGTCTATGACAGGGAGACTGCCTCCTTCTGTTCTAAAATTGTCTCCATGATTAGTTTCAGAGGACCTCTCCCTGGTGTCCATAAACCAATTCAAACAGAGTAAAACCAGTGTACTCATTGGATGGGTCTCTGGTAGCAAACAGAAGGAAACCTAGTCCTTTACCCAATCATGAGGGTACTTGTGGCAGAATGCCGTGATCATTGCTTTTAGAGCCTGGTGGTACTGTTCTAGCACGCCCTGTGATTGCAGATGATATGCTGAGAACTTAGGCTGGGGCACACTTAGGCCCTTGACCTCCTGGAATACTCGTGACATCACATTTGAGCCCTGATCTGACTGGATCTCAGTGGGCAGTCCATACCAGCTAATTGTGTTAATTCCCCCACCACTATTTTAGCAAATATTGTTCTCAGGGGAACAGCCCTGGGAAGCAGGTAGCCACACCCTTGATACACTGGTAGCCCCCTTTGGTTTTGGGCAGGGGCCCCACACAGTTCAATAGCACCTTGCTGAATGGTTTCCCAAAAGCTGGCACGAGAATCGTGGGTGCAGGTTTTATTGTAGGCTGGGTTTTCCCACAACCTGGTAGGTGTGGCAGGTTCTGCAAAACCTTACTACATCACTATGGAGTTGTGGCCAGTAAAAATGCTGGCTTATGCGGGCTTGGGTTTTTCATGTGCCAACATGCCCAGCCATCAGAATTTCATGTGCTAGCCTTAATGTTTCCCCGTGGTATCTCAGTGGCACCACTACCTGGTAGAGCACTGTCTACTCCTTATTTGTAGGTCTGTGAGGAGGGTATCCACTTCCTCATCACCTAATATTTAATGTAGTAGCATTCAAGGACTGCCTCTTCCTTAGCTTCAGTTTGGGCAGCCTGAGCTAACTTTTTAAACAACGGGTCAGCTTGCTGAGCCTCAACCAAGGAAGACCTACTTATTATTTCCTTAAGGTCTTCTAGTCTCCCAAGAAAGTTCTCAGATAACCAGACAGTTGGGTCATCTGTCTGCAGTACCACTTCAGCCTACTTAGAGTTTGTCTGGCCATTGACTGGGTTACCACACGGAAAATGCCAGGCACTTTCTCTTGCAGCGGTTCTGTCTCCTTGACCTCAGTTGGCTCCTCTGAGACTACTGGGGAAGCTATCACTTTTGATCCCACCAGGTCATTACCAAGGAGCAAGTCAACCCTGTCCACGGGAAATTGGGGATCACTGGTCCTGACGCAAGGTTGCACTCCAGGTGCACCTGGTATAAGGGGATGGGCATGTACCCTCCTTCAAAACGCTTTAACGACACCTTGGCACTCACTGCATTCTCTGGTGGAAAGGTCATGCCTTTTCCCAGCAGTAGAGTTTGGCTGGCCTCAGTATTCACCTTGCTCTGAGGAAATGTGGTCATTCTTCCTTCTGATACAAAATCCTTGTAACTCTTGGGGATTTTTTAAAAACTCACCTGCACTTTCAGTAGTAGTCTACAGGAATTTTCTGCTGCAGTCAGAGCCATAGCCTGGTCTGCTATTCTCTATGACTCCCATTTTCTGCATGGGTTTTGTGTTGCCCAGTGAATCCCATGGGTTTTTCCTGTAACCTCCAGTATTCAACATGGAGGTGTCCTGCCTTGTGGCAGTTAAAACACACAGGCTTCTTGGCCTTACTCCTCTTCTCAGCACCATCCTTTCTGGCCTGAGGAGGGCTCCCTGTATTTCCAGCCATCCCAACTCTCCCATGGATGTTCAGTTTCCTACCACTCTCCCACCTTCTATCCTTCTCAGATGGTTGGGGGTGACTAGAGAAGGGTTTCCTTTGGGATGATGTAGACAGGCTCATCATCATCAGCCAGGGTTGCTGCCTATCTGGTCCCTGCTACTCTGTTCTTCAAATTGAGTTCTTATCGGAAAGGGTATGGCGGTTTTGAATTCCTCAAGGAAAATTATTTCATGAAGGTTTTCCTAGGTGGCCTCAGTTTTAAGCGCCCGTACCCATTAGTCAAAAGCGAGCTGCTTAAGCCATTCAAATTCCAGGTATGTCTGGTCAGGCCTTTTCTTGAGGGTATGGAATTTCTGACAATGCCTCTGGCACTAACTAGAGCGCACTTAAAATGGCCCTTTTTGTTGCCTGATTATAGCTTGTTGCACTTTCCTCAGGCAAGAGGGAGTAAACTTCATGGGCTTTTCCTGTCAGCTTACTCTGCAAAGGCAAAGTGTTGGGCTGGCCACTTTAACCTTCTGAAAGAGATAAGGAAGGCATCCACCTCTTTTTCATCAAACTTGGGGATTAAATGGGCAAACTTGAATATCTCAGCCCCTAAGTTTGAACTTGGGGTGGTTCCTTCGCCAGGGTCTTTTTAGTGGGCACGGTGGGTTCCTTTCTTCTCAGCTCAAGCTCCCTTTCCTGGAATTCTGTTTCCTCCTTTCATTCCTGCCTGCATCTCTTTTTCTCTTAAATTCCAGTTCAAATTTCAGCTGCATCAATTTTAATTTCTCTGGCGCTAATTTATCTGTTTGTGCCCTCAATTTCTCCTCCCACCCCTCCCCCAGATGTTTTGCCACCCATTTTAAAATTTCCGTTTTTCTGGCTTTTGGGTGGAACGCCACCTCTAAGTGCCTAGTTACACATTTTAATTCTTCCAAGGACAGTGCCCTTAACTTCTCGCCAGTTATCTCATCCTGTTCTATGAAAGCAGATCACTACCTTGCTTAGTTCCGCCTCTCCAAACTCCCATAACTTGCTTTCCTTCTCCCACTGTTGAGCCTTCCAACCATTCCTTTGCCACACCATCAGAATTTTCAGCTTCCTAGGCCCTGTCCACTGGAACTCCCACCCTAAAACGCTCCACCTTTCCAAATTCTCTTCTTTTAAAAACCCTTTCAAAATCCATCCTTACTCCTGAGCCTTTAACCATCCCTCCGAATTTCCCCTGGCATTTCCATTCTTCTACTACTCTGTAAAGTGTCTTTGTAAGGCTACAGCCTGCCAACTTAATGGACTCCACTTTTTCCCTGATCACATACACTGGTCAGGCAATGAAAGGACTGATCATACCAAAGCTGTGGCACTAGCAAGAGGCCAGAACAATTTTCGTGCTCAGGCCTCATTTGAATCTGTTCCCTGAGCTGAAATGCTCAAAAGGTGCTAACAGACGGCTTGCCAGTACAGGGGTCAGGGTCAGTAAATCCAGCAGCTCCTCGCATAGTGTCTAGCTGAAAGTCAAATAATAAAGATGAGGGGAGGCTGGGTAAGAATTGAGGGGTTGGACCAGTGAGTGGCTGGCAGCAGGTGAGATCATTTTTGCATATGCTGCTCTGGACTGCACAAAAATCAGTGGGACCTATTTCAGAGCAGGCTGTCCTTTTAAGGACCATTGGATAAGCTGCAGTATGGCTAGTGGGAGCATACGCACCACACTTCTAGGCGACATGAAAACTACTTCATGAGCCCGACAGTCATTGTAGAACAGTCAAACAAGGCACCACTCCATTCCCTACAGAAGCTCTGACCACTTATTTCAGGGTCTGCACTGAAAATTCAGTTAGGCGACCGGTGGGTGGTAGGATTTTTTTTTTAAATTTGTCTGCCTACTTTTCAACTTTCAGGGTGGTAGGGAGATGAATATCACCCCTGTATTATTTCTCTCTGGTCAGGAATCTGCTCAATAACTAGAAGGAATTCAGCATGAGTTCTATAAGCTGCCAGTGCAAAACAAGGTTGACCTTAACCTCCAAGCACTGTTGTGTGGTAAAGGTGAAGACCAATACCAGTGGTGCAGTATATAAAGCAGGGCAAGAATCTGTCCCTTAATGTACCATAAATATTTGCAGGCTATTGGAACTGCCAACGAGCATCTCCCATCTTTCAATATGAACAAGACCCAGCCTCCAGAATAGAGGCTGCACTTGGAAGCTGTAAGTTACTGAACGTGGATCAAGCTGGACTTGGGCTTTATTCCAAAAGTACAGGAAACAGAGGCTCTGCTCCAAGTTTCACTGTGAGGGAGTATTACCCCTAGACAATCTACTGGTTGAAGAGGCTGTTGCACAACTTTCCTCTCTCTATCCTAACACACATGGGCTTAAATTTTATGGCTCCCACCAGTTTTATTTTTCAGCACAGGGGAGCAGGCAGAGCTAGAAACTGGCTTGGGGTTGCACTGTGCCAGCCATTTCTCAGTCCTGATCCGAATCAGGAACAGTCATCAAATCCTGGCTATTGTTCACAAAGGTGTGCGTGTGAATCTGCCATGTACAGGGTTAAGTTTGCTAATTTTCTTTGAGAACTATGACTGCTCTAAGCCACGGGGGTTTATGAAAAATCACAGGGCCTTGTAATTTGAAACTCGTATTTAAATTGATGTTGTTAATTGTACCAGTCATCAGTGGGAGTGGAATGTCCAGCAAGTCTTTGGGTTTGCAGGCAGCACTGAGGTGACCTTTTTCTCCTCCCCACCAGCCCCCCAACCTTGTGAAATTCCTTAGGATATTTCAGCAATAACTTGCATTTATATAAGCGCCAATAACACAGGGCACTTCACTATATAAAGAAATAAAAGTATTTATGTCTCATCAAACACATTTGACATCGAACTAAAAAGGAGATAATAGAGCAGGTGATCAAAGGTAATCAGATGTCGCTTTTAAGAAGCGTCTTAGAGGAAAGAGAGGCGGAGACAATTCGGGAGAGAATTCCAAATGTTAGGCGTAGATGGCTGAAGGTACGGATGCCAGTGGTGGAGTGTAGTCTGGGATATGCAGAAGGCCAGAGCTGGAGGAATGCAGAGATTTCGGAGGGTTGTAGGGATGGTAAATTTTAAAACCGACTCAATACTGGAGCGGGATTCAATTTAGGCCAGTGAGCACTGGGGTCTTTACCATGTTAACACCAGTAAGTATGTACAAGTAGTTATTTGTTATAAATACTTTGTAGTTATGTCATAGCCTGTTCACTTGACCCAGCCTACTGCATCTTGTGATCAGCACTAACATACAGTGCAAGAAATGAACAGATCCAGAGGCCATACTGATTTCAGAGTTTCTGGGGAGTGAAAAGCTGCAAATACTTATAATTTTATTTCTTTATATAGTATCATCCAAACAGCATGGGATATGAGCCCAACTTGTTTCTGTGAAACTGAAATTTAGTGCACTGATAAATATGATTTTTGCGATATCAAAGAAGGATGGCACGACACTTTGTACTACAAATCTCCAGGACCTGCAGAACACCAGTTTTTTTTTATTCATTCAAAGGATATGGGCTTCGCTGGCTAGGCCAACATTTATTGCCCATCCCCAACTGTCCTCGAGAAGGTGAGCTGCCTTCCTGAACTGCTGCAGTCCATCTGGTATAGGTATGCCCACGATGCTGTAAGGGAGGGAGTTCCAGGATTTTGCTCCAATGACAGTGAAGGAACGGCGATATATTTCCAAGTCAGGATGGTGAGTGACTTGGAGGGGAACTTCCAGGTGGCAGTGTTCCCATCTATCTGCCGCCCTTGTCCTTCTAGATGGTAGCGATCATGGGTTTGGAAGGTGCTCTCTAAGGTGCCTTGGTGAATTCCTGCAGTGCATCTTGTAGATGGTACACACTGCTACTACTGTGTGTCAGTGGTGGAGGGAGTGAATGTTTGTGTATGTGGTGCCAATCAAGCAGGCTGCTTTGTCCTGGATGGTGTTGAGCTTCTTCGAGTGTTGTGGGAGCTGCACTCATCCAGGCAAGTGGGGAGTATTCCATCACACTCTTGACTTGTGCCTTGTAAATGGGTAACAGGCTTTAGGGTGTCAGGAGGTGAATTACTCATCACACAATTCCTAGCCTCTGACTTCTTCTTGCAGCCACAGTAAACATATGGCTAATCCAGTTTAGTTTCTGGTCAATGATAACCCCCCACCAGGATGTTGATAGTGGGGGATTCAGTGATAGAAATGCCATTGAAAGTCATAGGGCGATGGTTAGATTCTCTCATGGACAGATGCATCTGTGTCAGGCAGGTTAGTGAGGATGAGGTCAAGTATGTTTTTCCCTCTTGTTGGTTCTCCCACCACCTGCCGCAGACCTAGACTAGCAACTATATCCTCTAGGACGTGGCCAGTTCAGTTCGTAGTGGTGCTACTGAGCCACTCTTGGTAATGGACATTGAAGTCCCCCCACCCAGAGTACATTCTGCACCCTTACTACCTTCAGTGCTTCCTCCAAGTGATGTTCAAATTGAGGAGCACTGATTCATCAGCTGAGGGAGGGCGGTACAGGGTTATCAGCAGGCGGTTTCCTTACCCATGTTTGACTTGATGTCATGACACTTCATTGAGGACTCCCAGCGCAACTCCTTCCCGACTGTACACCACTGTGCGGCCACCTCTGCTGTGTCTGTCCTGCCAGTGGGACAGGACATACCCAGAGATGATGATGGTGGTGTCTGGGGCATTATCTGTAAGATATGGTTCCGTGAGGATGACTATTTACAAGGTGCACCGCAGCTACTCAACAAGGCTTCTTCAACACTTCCTTCCAAACCTACAACCTCTTCTGCCCAGAAGGACAAGGGCAGCAGGTGTATGGGAACGCCACCACCTGCAAGTTCCTGCCCAAGTCATGCACCATCCTGACTTGGATATGTAACCCCATTCCTTCATTGGCACGGCGTCAAAATCTTGGAACTTCCTTCCTAGTAGCATTGTGGGTGGACTTTCACCAGCTGGACTGCAGCAGTTCAAGAAGACAGCTCAACCACCTTCTTGCGAGCAATTGCAGATGTGCAACAAATGCTGACCTTACCAGCGACACACACATCCCAATAATAAATCTAAAAAATCACATTGCTAGCCAGAACAGTTCCATTGTTGTCCTTAAATTGCACAAACTTGGGAGCAACCAGCACACTCGGGTGGGGTGGGGGAAGAAAATTCTCACTTGTGCAAAACTGAATCAAACAAAGACTGTGGTTGTTCACAAGAACAGAACATAAGATGCAGGAGCAGGCAACTTGGCCCCTGGAGCCTCCTCTGCCAAGATCATGGCTGATCTGATTTATGGCCTTAACTCCACTTTCCTGCCTGCCTCCCCCAACCCCCGATAACCCTCGACTCTGTTATAGATGAAAACCATTGCGCGGCCTTGAATACATTCAATGACCTAACCTCCACTAGAGGGAATATCCTCTCAGCATCTACCCCTCTGAATCTTATATGGTCCAGTCAGATCACCTCTCATTCTCCTAAACTGCAATGAGTATAGGCCGAACATGTTCAGCTTTCCTCATAGGACAACCGCTTTACCTCAGCAATCAGCCTAGTGAACCTACTCTAAACTGCCTCCAATGCAACCAAATCCTCTTTGATTTAGGGGTCCAAAACTGTTCACAGTACTCTTAAGTCCGGTCTCACCAATGCCCTGTACAATTGTAACACCCTAGTTTTGCATTCATCCTCTTCGCAATCAAAGTCAAATACGATTATTTTCTCTTGCCTAGCACACTGATTCTGTGAAAAATGTGGTTCACAGTGTGACCAGAACATGAACCAGTCTGGGCTTTAATCAGCACATCGACACCTTTACCCTCCTCCACATTAACCCTTGGTTTACACTTCTGCAGGTATCAGCAGATTTAAAGGCCAAACCAGTGTACAGATATTGAGTCATTTTAATAGCAGAACTCTTTCAAAACACCAGTTTTCTGACTCAGTATTGCAAGTGCTACTACTGAGCTCGTCTGACAGGATGGACTTGAGCAATGCCTGTCATCTAAACCGTATTTTGGATCACCAGCGCACCCTTCCCCACCCACATGCCAATCTGTCACCATTTTGACGCATTTCCAGCTTAATTTTGAAAGCACACTTAAATGAGAGACCCTGAATCACAAAAGATAAAAGACAGAATATTTTATTCCATTGAGGAAGATGAGGGCCACTAATCTGAAAACAGTGGTGAATATCTCAAAAACAAGGGCAGGTTACACTGATCAGTTGTGCAAGCCTCCCCTGATGAAAGTTCCCAAGCAAAAGAAAACACAACTGTCCTCAAGTTAGCATCGCTAGTGTCACTTTGGCACTGGTCTGTACAAGTGCCAAATAGAATGTAAGACGAACCAGGGGACATATTTATGAATAAGAGGTCTATCTTTTAAGACAGAGATGAGAACCATTTTTTTCTCTCAAATGGTTATTAGTGTGTGGAATTCTCTTCCTCAGAAAGCAGTGGAGGCTGGGTCGGTAGACTTTGACAGATTTTTGATAGACAAGGGAGTCAAGGGTTATGGTGGGGGGCAGACAGCAAAGTGGAGTTGAGATCACAACCGGTTCAGCCATGATCTTATTGAATGGGGGAGCAGGCTCAAAGGGCTGAATAGCCTACTCCTTCCCCTAAGTCCTAAGCCTCTTGAAGACCCACATCACACCTAGTTTGCAAGCTCTGCACAAGGAGACTCTGGGGCTATTTATTCCTATTAGAATGCACAGTGATTCAGGTATTCTCTGCCTCTCCTTCTGGTTTAGACGAGTAGCCCCAAAAATGGCCACTGCTGGGAAGTCAAAATTACCCTTGTACCTTACAGGAAGTATTTACTGGGAGGACCACAAAAGCCATGGCAGGTAAATAAAGGATCCCTGAAATATTCTATCCCCTGCTTATGGGACCAGATAACTCTGAGACAATTTAATTGGAGTGCTCCCCATTAGCACCCTAAGCATTGGTATAGTCTCCAGCAGTTCCCATGCATTGGTGACCCATATGGAGGAGGTCCACTTCCTTCAATTGTTGCAGAACAAATGTCACTTGAAAAGCATGGATCTTGAAACTAACATCTTGGGGTTGGGGGAGGGTGGGAGGCAGGATGCGGGTTAATCAGTATTACAGTCCAGACAGCTTCCCAACATTTTAATCTGCTGGTTGGAAAGAGAAGCTTCCATTTGGCAGCAACATGAGTAGATCATGTCACATGTAAAGCAAAACCTCAACCTTTTATATGTCCCTGGAGTAGAGTTAGCATGCTCATTTTTAACAGTTGATCCCTAAGCACATTACATCACACGCTGAACAATATATGGAATGTCCATCATTTTCCTCCATCAGTTCCAAAAGTGGATTGACACAGCAGCTTTAATGTAGTAAAACATCCTAAGGTGCTCTTTTATCAAACAAGATTCGATATTGAGCCACATAAGGAGATACAAGGACAGATGACCAGAAGCTTGGGTCAAAGAAGTAGGTTTTAAGAAGCACCTTAAAGGAGGTAAGAGAGGCAGATTGTTTTAGGGAGGGAATTTTATAACTTGGGAACATGACCGCCAATGGTGGAGCACTGAAAACCAGACCTGCTGAAAAGGCCAGAATTGGAGGAGCGCATATTTCTGCGGGTTGTTGGGCTGGAGGGGTTTAGAGGTGGGAAGGGGCAAGGCCATGGAGGAATTTGAAAGCAAGGATGAAAATTTTAAAATAGAGGCATTGCTTAGCAGTATAGATCTGCAAGCACAGCAGTGATGCACGGACTGCTAGGAGTGTGTTGGTATAGTAAAGTTTAGAGGTAATACAGACATGGATGCCTGGTTGGTTTCAACACCAAATGAGCTGAAACAGGGGTGGAATCGTACAATGTTACAGAGGTGAAAGTAGGCAGTCTTAGTTGCTATTCTCTAGAAAGCCAGTTGGTGAAGGTTGGAACTGGAGCCAATCTTTTATATTTATTTATGGAGTTATATATTACAAGCATTCACCTCCTAACCCAACAACCAAAATTTCAGGTTGCCTATTTATAGGGATTCAAGTGAATCACCAGTTAATCACCATCTGCATACAAGTACACACAATTAATCTACAAATAACCAACATGATGGAGTCGACATGTGGTCGGTAGCTCACCTCGGGTGAATATGACATCAAGGTTGTGAACAGTTTGCTTCAACCTCACAGTTGCCAAGGAGCGGGATAAGGTTGGTGGTTAGGAACTGCAGACAATGGCTTCAATCTTCCCAATATTTAATCTGAGGCAGTTTCTGCTCATTCAGTACAGGATGTCGGATAAGCAATCTGACTATTTAGAGAATAATATTCCTTGAGGCAAATGAGTGCAGATCAAAACTGCTTAGTTGGATTTACTTGTGTATTAAGTAACAATAGAAGTCAAACCATAAAGATACTGAACAGCACAAAACTTGGCAATGAAACTGGATTCTTTCTAGAAGTGATATTCTTTAATCCTATCAACAGAACTTTTGTGTCCAAAGCAGGCTGATCTCTTGTTGGACCTTCAGATCTTGCACACGATTTTCTTGAGGCTTTGAGATACTTTTTGTAGGAGATAGAACATAGCTGTCAGGGCTGTGACTCCTTTCATATTAGAAGCCATAGACGTTCACTGTGCAGGAGGAGGTGAAATATGTCAGAGCTGTCTCTTTGCCAGATCAATCAAAAATTAAATCCATTGTTCTAATTCCTGCTATCACCTGTATCTTCCTCTCCGTAAAATATTGGCAAATTGTCGCTAAAAAGATGCAGTGAATCTCTGCCTGAAACACATTCTATGACAGAGCACTCAGTGTTGCCTTAACACTCTGTGCAAAATATTTCTGAGCGTTTGCCATACTCTTCATGACAATTGATGATCGCTCCTCATTGACTCCAAAGGCAGGGTATTTAGTATTTTCCTGTTTAATCTATCATAGGGAAAGCAGCTATCACCTTTGGCTGACTCATAAAACACAAGGAATAACATCAAGCTGATCCTTAGGACAAAGCTGATGTTTTATAAGGCCTCTGTTCTCAGCACCTTGTGTGTCTGTGAAACATGGATGACTTAATAGCTACCAAGAAAAGAAGCTCAACAACTTCCATCTTCGCTGCCTGTGGCTCATTGAGTATATCCTCAGAAAATCACAAATGTGGCAGTCCTTTCAGTGCCAGAGCTCCCAAGCTTGTTGGCACTCATCAAACAGAGGCAGCTTTGTTGGGTCTGGCATGTCTGCAATATAAAAGATGCTGGCATAACCAAGGACTTTCTATATGGTAAGGTCACTGGAGTCAGGCGAACAATAGGACGCCCAAAACTTGCTGCAAGGATGATTGCAAGTGTGACGTGACGACCCGGACATCAGCTATCGCACCTGGGAGTCACTAGCTGGCGACTGAGTGAAATGATGAGAGCTTCTGTGATTGGCGTGTACCATCACGATGACCAGTGGCAACAACGGCTTGGCACCTCTAGCCATAACCCACAGCGATGCTCTGTGGCTTCATGTGGCAGAACCTCCCTTTCAAGGATTGGTCTCCTCAGCCATCAGCAAAGGTGTGACATATAAAGACATCCCGTCTAAAATGGATTTGTTTGCTATGTGTCCATCATCTTTGGTAGATGGAAGGATGCCAACGACAAGTTAATCTATCAAACCCTTATAATTTAAAAAATTTCTACTGATTCTTTTGCCGCCTTTGCTATGATGGAAATAGTCTTGATATCTCAAATATAGTATTCCAACTCTGACATAATCCTGGTGAATCTATGCTGTGCACTCTGTGTTTTAATGTTCTTTCTGTAATGGTAGTCTAACTGATGCCTAACTAGTGTTTTTTTAAGTTCCTTTGTGGGCTGTGGGCTTTGCTGCCAAGGCCAGCATGTTTTGCCCATTCCTAATTACCCTTGAACCGAACAGCTTGCTAGGCCATTTCAGAGGCTATTTAAGAGTAAACCACATTGCTTTGAGTCTGGAGTGACATGTAGGCCAGACCAGGTAAGGATGGCAGATTTCCTTCCCAGGACTAGCCCATTTTATTCCATGTTTTTATTAATTGAGCTCAAATTACCCCAGCTGCCATGGTGGAATTTGAACTCCTGATCCCAGAGTGTTTGCTTGGTCCACTGGATTACTTGTCCAGTGACATTACCACTAAACCACCATCACTCCTATAAGTGTTTACAGATTCTTACTTATTTCTTTACCTTTACAAGCTTCTTTATTCTTTGTCCCTATTGACAAAGCTGAAAATGCTTTTGACCTTTCATGGCTTCAGTCACAATTTTGGGGAATTTTGTGTCACCATCAGTTACCGACTAGAATCCACTCCTTCAGTGGATTCACTGTAATAGTTTTGTGTAGCCCAATACACTGAATCACATGATTCTCTTTGAATATGATAGCTAAGCCTCCTTGTTTGCAGCCAAAGGTGGACAAAGAAAAGCTATTCCCACATAAAAAGCTGAGGCTCGTAGAATAGGAGGATTCAGTGTCAGCTTAGCTTAAAAAAAACAATTGACGTAAGTACAGAAACTAGTGAGTCATGGTAAAAAGTTGTTTTTCAGGCTGCAGGATGACAGGCAGTGATGTTCCTAATGGTCAGTGCTAGGACCACAAATTTGCTAATGATACCAAACTCAGGTGACAGATGTAATATAATACTAAGATGTGTAAGATCCCTACCCAAAAATGTTAACATTTTTGCATTCATGTTCTCAATGCACTCTATAATTTGACATCAGAAGTCCTCATTTGGAATGAACTCGACATCAAATTTGATAGCGCGCTTAAAGCTATCCAATGCACTCAGCAACCTGCATTGAAAAGTACAAAGAAATTAATTACTTAAACTGAATAAGTTCAGATATTATTTTTCATTTAGTCCAAAAAAATTGTTCCCCTGTACAGTACATGCTTGCGAGCACCACCTGATCCCCATCAGTTCTTAATTCATTTTAGTCTCAGGGTCTACACCTACCCACCCATCACCCCCCTACCCCACAGGTCTCGAGGTCTAAACTCTCCCCACTTCCCAATCTTTGGGTCTAAGCTCCACCCTTCCGCTTCCAGTCTCGGTCTCCAAACGGTCCCCTCTCTCTCCCTCCAGTCTCAATGCTCTCCCTCGAACCTCCAAGCTGACCCCACCTCCAGCCTCCAAACTCTATACCCCTCCCCGACCCCTGCAGTGTCCAAACTCTTCTCTCTCCACCCCCCCCCCCCCCATAATTCTCCAGGCTTTGGGACCCACTGATGCCGTTGAATTCTAAGCCTCGTCAATGCCTTTTAATTACTGACCCTCCCGAATTTGCTCTGTTCCTTGAACTCTCAGCCCCACTACCAGCTCTCGACCTGCCCCCTATTTACTTTTTTCCAGCAGACCTTGCTGCTCCCATGCATGCTTCAAAGCTGCAGCAGGGCCTGCTGGAAAACATCACTACTGGTTTCCAGCTAGCCCTGTGAACTGAAATCTCCACTCGGTTGGTTGGGAGGGGGGGTAAGCGGGCAGCTGGGGAGGGAGGGGAATAAGGGGGGCAATTGGGGAGGTGGGAGATACGGAGGGTTTTGAGAAGAGGGGAATAATGGTAGGGTTGGAGCGAGAGAGAGTGGGGGTTGGGGAGAGGGTAGGGGAGAAGGGGTGGGGTGGAGAAAGAGAGAAGGGGAGGGAGAGGGGAGGGGGGAAGGGGTGGGTGGAGAAGGAGAGAGGGGAGGGAGGAGAGAGGGGGAGGGGAGAAGAGGGGGAGGGGAGAAGAGGGGGAGGGGAGAAGAGGGGGAGGGGAGAGGAGGGGGAGGGGAGGGGAGGGGGAGGGGAGGAGAGGGGGAGGGGGAGGAGAGAGGGAGGGGGAGGAGAGAGCAGGAGAGGGGGAGGAGAGAGCAGGAGAGGGGGAGGAGAGAGAGGAGTGGGAGAGGGGGAGGGGAGACGGGGAGGAAAGAGGGGAGAGAGGTGGCAGAGAGGGAGTGGGGGGAGAGAGGAGTGGGGAGGGGGTGGAGGGAGAGGGAGAGTGAGGGTCTGGGGGAGAGGGGAGGTGGGGGAGTGTGAGGGGGGTAAGAGAGGGGGTGGGTTAGGTGAGGGGTGTTGAAGGAGGGGTGGGAGGGGGAGGTGGAGAGAAGGGGATGGAAGAGGGAGAGAGAAAGGGAATGGAGGAGGGTTGGGGGGGAGAGAGTCTTGCAGGAAGGAGAGAGAGGCTGTGGGGGAGGGTGGGATGAAGAGAGAGAGAGAGAGAGAAGGGGTGTGGAGGGAAAAAGAGAATTGTTTCAATCCGGCAGGTAGGGAAAGGGAATTTTTTTTCTGATTTGTATTTTTACACTTAACAAGGTAAATGCAAAGGACTGAAAGACATTCCTGTTGGGATTTTCCAGTCATCTGAGAGCCAGCATGGACTTGATGGGCCAAATGGTGCGCAAATGACTCTATTAATCACTGTATGTCAACGTTGCCCCAGAAGAATGTGATTCTCTGAAAGGCTTGAGACACAGCTCCATGAAATTGTTTTTTTAAAGTCAGATTGTTGCAAATTATCTGAAGCCCACGTAAACTAAAACCTGATTGTTTATAAGATGGTAGAAGCAAAATCCTTAAAAACCGGAGAGGATAGGTCTTTTCATAATTAGTGATTTGTGAAAGGCAGGTGGATTTTATCCAACATTGGATCTGAAACTATTAATTTAACTCTTCAGTCGAGAGTGATGAATATAATATTGCCTTAGGTTGTTCAGATGGTTCATTCACTACTGATAAGCTGTAAAAGACTTAAAAGATGCATACAGCCGGACCACTAGGTATTCCTCAGATTAAACTTCAAAGTACAAATCCATTACTGCAAAGTAATTCCTTAGTACCTATGGTGTCTCAATGACTCTCTGGATGAGTTGTTTTCAAGCTCGTCTGTAGTTGAATTATTGGTTCTACAAACGTGTGTTATTAAACTACTTACACTATTATTAGCTTTTGTCTATTTGCATATTTTGTTTAGCATTTAGCCCAGAGACCCTTTTCGTAGGCTATTAAAGCTGTTTTTTTTAAATTTCATTTGAGCTAAGCAACTGTCATTCATTTTATCACCACACTGGTCAGAGGTGGCACTCCATTTCAGGATTCCATTGTTGCTGATATTCATTGTCAAAGTATTAGATATTCAGTAATGAGAGGAGCAGTATTTTGAACTGCCCAGCAAAGAATCTCACCATGTTTGTAGTACTTGAGAAATTGATGCTGTTTCTGCAGGAGGAGTCATGTATTCCCACCAGAGATTGTTTGCAGATACTTGAGACTGACTTTGTGGCTTCCTCAAACTATCGGTTTATTTGGTCACCTAAATGAGCCTGGTTAATCTGTGTTCTTCCAGATCTCACGTTTCTCAGATCAGTCAGACTTCTGGATCTCTGTAGTGGAAACAATTGAAGTGTTTTGCAAAGAGTGTCCTGACAGGGTGGACAGTCTAACAGCACATCTCACATTTCAGCCCCCTAACATTAAGAGGGAGATAATGGCATAGTGGTAATGTCACTGGACCAGTAACCCAGAGGTCCATGGTAATTCTCTAGGGAAATGGGACAGTGCACACAATAGCACATTGAGAGTATTGAGCAAATGTTGTCCAATCACAGGATCACATTTAATGTTGGACAGTGTACTTTGAGTTTTGCAAGCATGAGCTGGTTTGGTACAGTCTGTACCCAATCAGCCCTCTGCTAAGAATTACACTGTCAACCAATTTAAGATTGTCAGTCGGACTTGCAGTGTGGCGCATTTGCATGTACAGGACCCTGTTCTTTGCAGACAGAAAGAATAGGTATATACATTGCACCTGTTTCAGCTAAGCAAAATAAGCAACAGACATTCGCTAACTCATTCCCCAGGGCAATGCCTTAACCAATCAGGGTCAAGCTGCCTGGTTTAAATTTCAAGCAATGTTTGGCAGTTAACTGTCAGTCACCATCAGTGGTGCATTCTCCATGGCAAAGCCACTTGCCAACCAATTAGCAGTCTCTTCACATTCAGTATAAATTGTGGTTTTCACTTTATATTGGCATTCTTGCGAGCGTCCCGATGAGTGCAAGATGAAAAACCTAGACATGTTTCTTTCTCAGCAATTCTCGAGCTCTGTACTACCAAACAATTATTTGTATTTATATAATGACTTTGATAACCTTAGGATTTCCTGAACATGCTTTACAGTCACTGAAGTATGTTTCAAGCATGGCCAATGTTGTAACGTTGGGAATGACGGCAGCCAATTTGTGCACAGCAAGGACCCACAAACAGTAATGATATAATTACCAGAAAAGCTGTTTTTAGGTGTTGTCTTAACATTAGCCAGGACACTGGGGAGAACTACTTTGCTCTTCCTCAAATAGTGCTGTGGGATCTTTTACCTGAGGGTGAAGGAAGCCTCGGTTTAATATCTAATGTGAATAAATATACCCATTAGAACCTCTTCAGATGCGTGTCCTTGACTTCAGCATATGGGAAACTACACAATTATTGTATTTCCTCCCTGCTTCAAGGTTTAGTTATCAAATATATTAAGTTGAGTATTCAGCTCAGAAACTCCTTGGGAGACTCTTAAAGGTGTTCATTTCAAGAAATTGTTCCCTCGTTTTACTGCCACACCAGTTGGAATTAGAGCAGCAGTTCTATTATATAGGTGCACACAGGCTAATAAGTTGCTACATCACTCATGCTGACTATCATCATAACTCTAGGTAGTAATTTTGTTTCATATTTAGAGACCAAGCTACAGATAGTTATCTGGATGACTCCACCTTTGTCATTTTCAGGGAAGAAACCCAAGGATTCTGGTTAAAGGCTAGTTGACCTTTTCTGTGGCTCTTTGGGTGTCCCTCAGTCAGTTTCTGATTAATCTGCAAATTAGCCACCTGAAGATGACACATTCCCCAAGCATTCTTGACTGCTACACCTGACAAGTCTTTGGCAAATCCGTCCTGACAGTTGATATTTTGGCCCTTTTAAAATGGCCTCCCACGATGTATGGAACATGCTGGATGATGAAGGTTATATCACGTGTAAGATCTTCAATGTTTGAGCAATATGCTTCTATGTACCTAGCCTCTAGTGTGCGGTGTATTTTGGTTGTTTAGCTTCAGGCCATTTCACAGATTCTGCGTTTTTAAAGGAGCCAGGAGTAAGTAGACAACATGAAACTCCAGCTATCCTTAACATTTTGAAAGTGCAAAATCACATCATTTTTTTCCTGAAAAAAGCAAAGTTCTGTTCCTACACTGTGCAGAGATGTGTATCACAGGAAGAATACACAGCCTGAATGATATCTGGGTTTAGGAATCCGGCTTAGTGCTCTTGAGGTTAATTTCCTGGTTCTATGTGATTACAGTCAAGATATCAGCATTTATCAATATGCAGTCCTGATGGAATTCATTAAACAGCACGTGTGGAATTTCTAAATGCTGCGGTAATGGCTATGAACCAAGAAGTGTCTTGCTGGAGCTCTGATATTAGCATCCATTGGAAAGAAAGACCTACCATTTCACAATTATCACATCTCAGAAACCTCATAATCTGGTTTGCGTAGAGTGCAGTCACATAGTCCAGTGCAGTTGTCAATTTGGACACAGCAAGTTTGTTCCATCCGAAAATATAATTGGTGCAGATCCAGTGCAAATAAATGTTCCTCTGTCCTAACTGATTCAATAGGTCTGAGGTTTCAAAACTTTGTGGGATGGGGTTGCACCCTCTGGGATAACAAGGTTATCAGGAGTGCAATTAGGAAGGGCTAGATCAGCTTGCTTAATGTGTTGTTCACCTCCAATGTTCTCTGTTTAATTTTATTCAGAGTTTTTATTGCCCACTTTGCCCTAAGTGGCAACAGGAGAAACAGTGGGGTGGTTCGTGTTACGGAGCATTCTCCTCCCACTCCAAAGTTTCTGACAGCACCCAATAAGGGAATGGGCTGCCAATAGGGAGTGAGAACTTTCATGCCCTTGTTGCCTCCAGATGTGCCTATTCCATTGTACACCTCGCTCGCCTCTCACACATACCCTCTAAACTTGAGTAATCTAAAACTTTACCTGTACCCTAAGTTGCACCAAACCCATTCACCCGTCAACTCTGTGCTCACTGACCTACATTGGTTGCGCAACGTCTCCGTTTTAAAATTCTCATCCTTTATTCAGATTGCTTCGTGGCCTTGCTTCTCCCTATCTCCATAATCTCCTCCAGCCCCACAACCCTAAGATATCTGCGCTCTGCTAATTCTGGCCATTTGAGCACCACCATCCTCCCCGCCCCAGTTCTAATTGCCTCACCATTGTTGGGCACCCTCTCAGCTGCCTAGACCTTAAGCTCTGGAACTCCATCTCTAAACCTCTCCGCCTCTCTGCCTTTTTCTTGTTCTTTAAGATGCTCTTTAAAACCTACCTTCCTGGGTAAGCTTTTGGTCATCTGCTCTAATTTCCCCATAAGTGGCTGTGTGTCAGATTTTGCTTTCTGATGCTCCTGTGAAATGCCTTGGGACGATTTATTACCTTAAAGATACTATATAAATACATGTTGTTGAGTTTAAACACAAGGCACAAATCAGGTGGGCTCTCTCACAAAACTCAACGGCAATGCGGATAAAAGCTGACAGATTTTAATACATTGATTTAACTAAGAAAAAATGTTTATAAATGCATTTTAATGCTACCTTCAGGAGGTGCAGTGAGAAAATTGAAAGGGATGAGGACCAAGTTCAATTAAAGGTTTGCCAGCACCACCTTAAGTTTTGAATGGCTGAGGTTTCATGTGGATAAAGTTTACACAATTGTAGATTTGCAGACACAGTTGTAAGGATAATATGCAATAACAAGATTTAATAGAATTTGGATCACTTTTATAACTCTTTCCCCTGAGCGATGGGGAATGTAAGCATTTTTCAGGAGCATGCTAATGAGCTTTTGGGTCACTTTCAGTTGGTGTAGTAGTGAGTGAGTTTGTTTTCAGGCCTGTGGAAAGAAATGGTTATATTCAAATATGGATCCGTCTCCTCTCCAAAACACAGTTAATATTTTGGCCAACAACCTATGATAAAATAAATTAAATCAGCAGAATTGTCATTCTGTTTTGCCCTGTAACACCCTTAGCCGAGAGCACAGTGCTACGTAAAAAGCAGCTTTGCAGTTTTTGGGGGAGAACCTTTTACATCAAAAGGTTGGCACGTTTGTGAGTTCTTGAACATTGTATCAGCAGAAAAAATAAAATTATTTTTTTCTCTGTAAATGCACTGTATCTTTAGAAAATTGGGGGCACAGGTGAAACATGAAATTCTGAAGGGGAGAAAGGGAAATAAAGTTTGGAACATCAGAAGGTGAAAGAAAACCCTGAAGCTCGATGGAGGTCCAGTTAATTAACATAACGTGGAGCAAACAATACAATTTGCAACACAATAGCTCCAATAAGTCTATTATGCTCTTCCTGCCTTTCTTCATCTAACCCTATCATCATATCCTTCTATTCCTTTCTCACTCATGTTTATCTAGGCTCCTTTTAAATGCATCTGTGCTATTTACTCAACATGTGGTAGCAAGTTCCACATTCTAACCACTGGGCAAAGAGGTTTCTCCTGAATTCTTTATTGGATTTCACAGTGGGCTATCCATACCTATAACACCAAATTTTGGATACCCTACAAGTGGAAACATTCCCCCCCCCCCACCCCATTAAACCTCTTCAGAATTTTAAAAGTGTCCATTAAATCACCACTGAGCTTTCTCTAGATGAAAGAATCCCACCCTGTTCAGGTTTTCATGAGGAGTATAACCTCTCAGTTCTGCCATCATCCTTGTTACTAGGCATTGTTATCCCTCCCACACTTTTACAGTGCCTGTGGTCTTCACAGTTTGCCGAATGTTCCTGTTGAGTGGGCACACCATACACCTCCTGAATACAGAAATGTTTTAAAATGTATTCTAATGTTAAAGCATTCATGTTGAATTACACTGGGATTGATGTATTTTCGGAAGCGGACAGTGCCATTCACTGTCAGATTATGTTCAAAACAGCTTTGTGTTAGAAAAAAAGCTCTCTGCCAAAGCATATTTGTTAAATCCTTTTGCTGTATTTGGTCGAACTGTGTAATTCAAGTTGAAACATGATGCAAAAGTATGAGATTATGTGGCGATACCATATTTTGTTTTCCCTTCCTAAACAGAAGCCAATTCTAGCATCCCCATGTTTTTTCCCTTTAACTGATTAGTAACATAAAATGGAAGAATCACCTGGCAATAACCTTGCAAGATATCCTTCATGAGGCTAATTTGGAGGGCGCCTGCAGTGGCAAGAGTCACACATCACTTTGGTAATAAGAGTGCAAAGTCTATAATAGTTTCAAAAATATAACCTGCAGCTAAGATCCTGGTTTGTAAGATCTGCAACAACTGTGCTGACCTGAAATGATAAAGAAGAAAAGAATGTGCTTGCAATAGTGCCTTATCACATCTCTCGGGTTGTCTCAAAGCACTGCACGTACAGTGAATTACCTTGAAGTGCAGAATGCTGTTACATGGCAAGTCTCAGTTTTTGCATTAGGCTCCACTTGAAACAGCAATAACAGCTTGTATTTATATGCCGCCTTCAATGTGATAAAATGTCCCAAGGCGCTTCAAGGGAGCATTGTCAAACAAAATTTGTCCCTGAACCGAAGGAGATATTAGGGCAGGTGACCTTGGCTCAGAAGGACAGAAAGTGGAATCACTGTGAATGGAGATAAGAAATAACCAGGGTCAGAAAACACTGGTGGGAGTAGTGTATAGGCCCAATATCAGTAGCCAAACTGTTAGAGTATTAATCAAGAAATGAGGTGCCTGTAACAAAAGCAATGTGATAAGCATGGGGAGATTAATTTTCTTATAGACTGGGCAAATCAAATTGGCAAACCTAGTTTGGAGGATAAATTATGGAATGCATTTGAAGCAGTTTCCTAGAACAATATGTCATGGAATCACCCAGGGCAGAGGCTAACTTGAGTCTTGTTTGTGTAATGAGATAGGGTTAATTTGTAATCCCATGGTAAAGGATCATATGGGACAGAGTGATCATAATATGATAGAATTTCGTGTCAAATTTGAGAGATACATACATTAGTCCAAAAGTATTGAACTTAAAGCTGATTGCATAAGTATGAGGGACGAGTTGATTGGGAAATTAGATTATAAAATAGAATGGTAGATGAATTGTGACAAGCAGTTAAAGAAATGTTTCATAATTCTCAATGTTTCTACATTCTATTGAGAAGTAAAAGCTCCATGGGAAAAGAGATCCATAAGTGGCTAACTAAAGAGGTTAAAGGTAGCATTAGATTAAAAGAAGTTTATAATATTGCCAAGAATAGTAAGCCCGAGGATTGGGAGAGTTTTAAAGACCAGCAAAGAATGACCGAAAAATTGATAGAGGTTAAAAGAATATGAGAGTAACCTAGCTAGAAATATAAAAGCAGATTGTAAGACCTTTTACAAGTATGTAAAAAGAGATTAATGAAAGTAAAGAACACCCCAAAAAGGAGGGATTATAATGGGGAATAAGGAAATGATAGGGATGTTAAACAAATATTTTGCCTGCCTTATCGGAAATAGGGGGCAATTCGGAATCTAATGCGAGTGATGAACTTAAAGTAATTAATATTAGTTAAGAGAAAGTACTGGAGAAATTAATGGGACTGAAAATTGACAGATCCCTGGACCTGATGGGCCACATCCTAGGGTCCTGCAGAGATGGTGGATGCACTGGTTGAGATCCTCTAAAATTTCCTAGATTCTAGAATGGTCCCTATGGATTGGAAGGTAGCAAATCTAACACTAAAATTCAAGAAAGGAAGGAAAGAGAAAACTGGGAACGACAGGCCATTTAGCCAGGTTTTTGTTTTATACAATCAGAAGTAATGACCTGGAACTTGCTGCCTTACAGGGTGGTGAAAGTGGAGACAATCAAAAATTTCAAAAGGAAATTGGATGGGCACTTCAGGGAAATAAACATGCAAGGATACAGGGATAGAGTGGGGCAATGGGACTGACTGGATTGTTGTACAGAGAGCCGGCAGGGACTTGTTGAGCTGAATAACAACCTCCTGTGTCATTATGATGCTGTCAATCATTGGAAAAACCCTGATGTACATTATTAAGGAAGTGATGGCAGGGCACTTAGAAAATCATTTTTCTGCAGAATGTCATGACCACAGATCATAGCACCGAATAACTTACAGACATATTGAACTTCTAAATAAGACGTCCATTTTTTAATGAAAAAATGATCTACAAGCAAAAGCTGGCTGGGACTATAAAGTAACCACTTTCTGGAAAATTCCTATGTGGATTACACTTGACCAACTAGTCCAGAGAGAATAGATTGTCACACCTAAAAAGGTGTCAAGGCCTACTTCAGACAGAGACATTTCAAAGGAAGAGATGCAATGCAAAAACTGAAGTGTAATCTCCTGTGGCTGCAGAGATGATGGAGGCTGATTGCCATCTGAGCAGAAACTAACTCCTGATGAGTTATATCCCAGACTGTGGACAAGATCTAAGTTGAAAGAAAGCAGTTTCTGGGCGAAAGACATGCTTGTTTCTTCCCTTCTAAGAATGCACAAGAAAGAGGGTTAAAAAACCAACTGCAACCCTGGTCTGTGTGTGCTAGCTTTGGTGTTCTGTCCTGGTACTAGTGTGTACTGTGAAGGTCACACCTGAAGAATATCATCTGGACATCCCTGCTTATTGCTGGAAGCAAGTCACAAGTCAGCAAAGCCGCAGCCAAGAAGGAAACAGGACAACTCCTTTCAGCTAACCTACAGGAATCTCCAAACTAACTGCTCAACTGCCAAAGTCAGCTCCACCAGAAATCATCTAACTAAATGGCCGCAACATTTCACCATCTACTGCTCGTGGACAAGCCGAAGACTGATATGTATATCTTTCAAAACTTTGTTTCTGGACTCTCTCCTAATTTCCAATCTGTGTGTGTGTGTGTGTGTGTTGCATTTTTTTTCATGTTTTAGTAACTAATAAGCTCACTCCTTTAACTCTCAAGCCTAGTTAAATTGGCCCCTTTTAAAACATTAATACATTTGGACTGGGAAAATCTATGAGGCAAGGAATCCTTTTTAAATTAACCTTATTGTGACCAACCGAGGGGGGTTGAATAAAGAAGGGGAGCCAGTTCATCCCTCCTTACTCGGGAGCATCCCTCCTTTGGGGGAACTTCGCCTGTAATCGGTTGTAACAAGAAGCAGCATATTTGGTTGAGCTTCCAACTACATATCTAAGACAGTCAATTAAGGCACTCAATTTCCACCTTGGTTACATTGCCCAACTCTGCCCTGATTCAGCTAGGCTGCTGAAAGTCTCATAAATGCTTTTGTTGCCACTAAACTTGATGATTTCCTCTTAAGCATCCCCAATTTTAATTGTTCCACCATTGGTGGATGTGCCTTCAGCTGCCTGGGCCCAAAGCATTGGAATTCCCTCTCTAAATCTCTCCACTTCTCTTACTTCTGTTAACTTGCTCCTTAAAACCTATCCCTTTGACCAATCTGTTGGCTCTCTGAGCTAATATATTGCCTTAACTGTCTCAGTGTCAAATTGTGTTTTATATCAGTCCTGTGCAGTGCCTTGGCACGTTTTATTAGAGATGCTATATATATATATATATATACACACACACACACATACATACATACATACATACATACATACATACATACATACAAGAAGTTGTTATCTCTGCAATTGTATAGGGCTTTGGTGAGATTACACCTGGAGTATTGTATATTGAAAACAAAAACAGAATTACCTGGAAAAACTCAGCAGGTCTGGCAGCATCGGCGGAGAAGAAAAGAGTTGACGTTTCGAGTCCTCATGATGCTGCCAGACCTGCTGAGTTTTTCCAGGTAATTCTGTTTTTGTTTTGGATTTCCAGCATCTGCAGTTTTTTTGTTTTTATCATAGTATTGTATATTGATTTGGGCATTGTACCTAAGGAAGGAGCACTGTCTATAGATTTGGTCTCCATGCCTAAGGAAGGATATACTTGCCTTGGAGGTGGGCAGGGTTGATTCCTGTGATAAGAGGGTTGTCCTATGAGAGAATGTTTAAGATGGACCTATACTCTCTGGATAAAAACAAAAAAACTGCGGGTGCTGGAAATCCAAAACAAAAACAGAATTACCTGGAAAAACTCAGCAGGTCTGGCAGCATCGGCGGAGAAGAAAAGAGTTGACGTTTCGAGTCCTCATGACCCTTCGACAGAACTTGAGTTCGAGTCCAGGAAAGAGCTGAAATATAAGCTGGTTTAAGGTGTGTGTGTGGGGGGCGGAGAGATAGAGAGACAGAGAGGTGGAGGGGGTTGGTGTGGTTGTAGCAACAAACAAGCAGTGATAGAAGCAGATCATCAAAAGATGTCAACAACAATAGTACAATAGAACACATAGGTGTTAAAGTTAAAGTTGGTGATATTATCTAAACGAATGTGCTAATTAAGAATGGATGGTAGGGCACTCAAGGTATAGCTCTAGTGGGTTTTTTTTTTATATATATAATGGAAATAGGTGGGAAAAGGAAAATCTTTATAATTTATTGGGAAAAAAAAAGAAGGGGGAAACAGAAAGGGGGTGGGGATGGGGGAGGGGACTCACGACCTAAGGTTGTTGAATTCAATATTCAGTCCGGAAGGCTGTAAAGTCCCTAGTCGGAAGATGAGGTGTTGTTCCTCCAGTTTGCGTTGGGCTTCACTGGAACAATGCAGCAAGCCAAGGACAGACATGTGGGCAAGAGAGCAGGGTGGAGTGTTAAAATGGCAAGCGACAGGGAGGTTTGGGTCATTCTTGCGGACAGACCGCAGGTGTTCTGCAAAGCGGTCGCCCAGTTTACGTTTGGTCTCTCCGATGTAGAGGAGACCACATTGGGAGCAACGAATGCAGTAGACTAAGTTGGGGGAAATGCAAGTGAAATGCTGCTTCACTTGAAAGGAGTGTTTGGGTCCTTGGACGGTGAGGAGAGAGGAAGTGAAGGGGCAGGTGTTGCATCTTTTGCGTGGGCAAGGGGTTGTGCCATAGGAGGGGGTTGAGGAGTAGGGGGTGATGGAGGAGTGGACCAGGGTGTCCCGGAGGGAGCGATCCCTACGGAATGCCGATAAGGGGGGTGAAGGGAAGATGTGTTTGGTAGTGGCATCATGCTGGAGTTGGCGGAAATGGCGGAGGATGATCCTTTGAATGCGGAGGCTGGTGGGGTGATAAGTGAGGACAAGGGGGACCCTATCATGTTTCTGGGAGGGAGGAGAAGGAGTGAGGGCGGATGCGCGGGAGATGGGCCGGACACGGTTGAGGGCCCTGTCAACGACCGTGGGTGGAAAACCTCGGTTAAGGAAGAAGGAGGACATGTCAGAGGAACTGTTTTTGAATGTAGCATCATCGGAACAGATGCGACGGAGGCGAAGGAACTGAGAGAATGGGATGGAGTCCTTACAGGAAGTGGGGTGTGAGGAGCTGTAGTCGAGATAGCTGTGGGTGTCGGTGGGTTTGTAATGGATATTGGTGGACAGTCTATCACCAGAGATTGAGACAGAGAGGTCAAGGAAGGGAAGGGAAGTGTCAGAGATGGACCACGTGAAAATGATGGAGGGGTGGAGATTGGAAGCAAAATTAATAAATTTTTCCAAGTCCTGACGAGAGCATGAAGCAGCACCGAAATAATCATCGATGTACTCTCTGGAGTTTAGAAGTATGAAAAGTTATCTCATTGAAACAAAAGATTCTGAGATGGCTGGGCAGGGTAGATGCTGAAAGGCTGTTTTTCCAGGCTAGAGAGCCTAGAACAAGGGCACAATTTCGTCTAAGGAAACAGCCATTTCAGACTGAGATGAGGAGAGCTTTCTTCACTCAGAGTTGTGAATCTTTGGCATTTTGTATCCCAGAGGGCTGTGAATGCTCAGTCATTGAGTATATCCAAGGATGAGATCAATAGATTTTTGAGCTTTGTGGGAATTGAGGAATATGTGGATTAGGTAGAAAAATGGAGTTGAGGATCGGATCATTGAATGGTGGAGACGGCTTGATGGGCCATATGACCTATTCCTACTAATTTTCATGTGAGCAGAAACTTGGTCAAAGAGGTGGCTTTTAAGGAGCCTCTTAGAGGAAGACGGAGAGAGATGGGAAGGTCTAGGGAGAGAATTCCAGAGCCTAGAAAAATGAAAACAAAGGTACCAGTGGCAGGCTAAAGGAAATCAGGGATGCTGAAGAGGCTAGAATTGGAGGAATGTAGAGTTCTGAGAGGGTTGTATGGCTGGAGGAGGTTACAGAAATAAGATGGATTTGCAGTTAGTCTAGTTTTGGTTAAGGAAAGGATATTGGCCTGGCTTATCTTTGTATGGTTCCATAGAATCTGTGCCTTGGAACAGTAAGATCGGTCTTTTATTTGATGTCTCAACTAGAAGCAACATCTGTGGCAATCCACTTCCTCAATGCAGCAGTAAAGCGTGGACCTAGATTACAGTTTGAAACACAGACTAGAACCCCCACACCCTTCTGATGAGTGTGCCATTAATGGACTTGAGCTGATGTGGTAATGGGCTCAGGTTACACTTTTTAAAAAGTGGTTGTTAATTCCAGTAATTGTGTGTTGACGAAGAATGAGTCCGAAGCTAGCTTGTACCTTTAAAACAGGTTTATTTCCAAGACAGCAAAGCAAAGTCATAGACTCTCCCAGATACCCAGGTCTTTTTACTAGCCTCCTAACTCCTGCAGGTCTGGCAGCATCTGTAACTCTTTCGAGTACAAACCCGTTTCCGTCTGTTTCAGATGAAGTTACTTTGTTTCATAGTTTGCCATTGTGGGATTTGAACTCTTGATCTCAGGGTTACAAACCCAGTACCATAACCACTTGGCTATTTAGGCCAAGCCTCCCAGATACCCAGGTCTTTTTACCAGCCTCCTAACTCCTGCAGGTCTGGCAGCATCTGTAACTCTTTCGAGTACAAACCCGTTTCCATCTGTTTCAGATGAAGTTACATTGTTCCATAGTTTGCCATTGTGAGATTTGAACTCTCGATCTCAGGGTTACAAACCCAGTACCATAACCACTCGGCTATTTCGGCCAAGCCTCCCAGATACCCAGAGTGAACTGGTTTATATACCCCAATGATTCCCTCATCCTTCCCCAATTGGGGACAGCTGTGCTTAATTACCAACTAAAAGCATGTATCTTATTGCAGCACAAATTCAACATTAACATGTCTTCCTGCATTTTGATTTTCTAGAATATTATAGAACATTCCACCAGGACTCCCAGCTCCAAATATTACCGAGGGGTCATAAGTATAAGCATTAAACATTTTCCTGTTTTGAGATCACAAGAGGACAGCATTCATGCTGTGTTACCACCTTAGTCTTCTCTAGCCTTGCACATGAAGAGTAAGTATTTGTGTACTATACTACAGTGAGACCCTTCACAAGTAGATTTGGAGGAAAAACAACAGCTTGCATTTCAATAGCTCTTATTACATACAAAGGGACATCTCTGAGCTTTACAGGGCAGTAGAAGTTCAGGAAACTGGAGAAAGCACAGCTGAAGAGAAAGGTCTTAGTAGCATGGGAGGTGGACTTCTAAAAGGTGGGTGCAATTTGGCTGAAAGAGTAACTGTGAATAGTAGAGCTGGGACCAAGAGGTTGGATGATAATGGGCCGGAGGCTGCACACAGAGACATAGGGCTGAAAGAGACCTTAGATGTAGGGAAGGGCAAGGTCATGGGGAGTTGAAGGTGAGGATGAGAATCTCAAAGCCTCTTATGGAGTTTGCACATGGAGCTGAGCAAGGAGTAGTGATGTGGGCATCAGTACAGGTGGGCCATGGCATTCTGATTGACTTGTACTTTATGGATGGTTGGAGTAGGCAGGCCAGCAAGGAAAGTGTTGGACAAATCCAGCTGTAACATCATCAGAGCACAGAGTGAGGTTTTGACAGAAGCGGTGGGGTGGAGACAAGTGATAACTACAGATGTGAAAGCTGGCATCTAGCAGACTTCACTGTGTAGCAATCAGGAATGAGAACCTAAGCTGACCTTTGCCCCATTGTAGCCCAGGGACTCGGAATCCAGTTGTAGCATCCTCATCAAGCACTAGCCAAAATTAGCTAAGTAGAGTTCAGCAATTGAATCTGAGAACACCCAGGTGTTTATGGCACAGTGTTGCATTTACTCCACTTGGCAAAAGAGGCAAATGTTTGTCAATTTATGCTGCAAAAATAATACCTCGCACTTATCTGTATTAAAATTCATTTGCTGATTATGTGCCCATTCTTCAAGTTTATCAATGACTTGCAATTTGATATAGGAGTGGAGAAATTAGCACTGTACATAGTGAACAATTCAGTAGAAATTGGGGTCATTCAAAAACAAAAGTAGATGTTGTTCAAAATTACACCAAGCGCAATGAGTTTTGATATGCCAAAGAAAGTTTCTTAACATTAACTTCTGTTTTAAGAAGAGTATGTTCTGAGAAGTTTATTGGATCCTGCTTCTGGTTGTGCACTTGCTAGCTGCTGGGCTTTGAGTGTTGAGCTTTTGCATGACATCCAGCAGCAAATTTTCTAGACTTGTTACTATAACATCTCATAGCCAAAAGCAGTTGGTTATTTTTGGAGAGCTCATTATTGTACAGTCTGTTCAGTATGCACTTGTGAAGGAGGGAAAGGGGGATTGTTTTAACCTTCACCACTGACCATGAGGTATCTTGCATATTTGTGTAAAGCCTTGCATGCGAGTTATTTGCTTGCTTTAACACTGTGACCACCCAATCTAACGATTCTCGCGTCGTGCCTGTATTTCTCTTAGATTAGCATTCCTTAACAATAGACATTCCTCTAAGAGGATGCTGAACTTATCTCTTCACCACTCCCTTCTCCACTGATCACTTATGAACATGTTAGTCTTGGTTTCCAAGAATGTTTCCCTGTCCTGCAATTGTTTAGTGCAGTCAAGAAACATGTAGTGACTATCAGTCATACCCATGCGACGTGAAGGTTCCCATGTGAGCACGTTCCGTGTTGAAGGGCATAGTCTATAACCCTTTAATTAGTGATTGTGCTGAGGCACTGCAGAAGGGCATGACTTTCAGTGGATATCACAGGATTCAGACACTTGCAAAAGAAGGAATGGGGAGGTATTAATTATGAAACACTTATCAGCTATAAAAAGTAGAATTCAAGATGCCTGTACTGCTTTCAACAGAGAAGTCAATCTACATAGTTCAGTGACTAGTAAAGCAATTGGGATGAAAGCCCTGGACTCCACTTGTCATTTAATTATAGGAGCTTGCAATGAGACATTGGAGATTGATTGTTTGTGATTATTGTGTTTTGCTTTAGTCATCAAACTGCAACACTTAATTGGAAAGCTGATTTAAAAAGAAATTAATTTAGACCCTCCAATCTTTCTGTATCCCACTTTGCATATTGTTCATAATATACTTCATTATGTGATAATTCATTTGAATGATCATGCAATTCATTTGGCAGTTTGGCAATTATGAGTTGTTTCACTATTCCATAATCTATATTTTGCATACGCTTCGGAGACATGGACAACCTACAGCATGCATCTCAAAGCACTGGAGAAGCATCACCAGCAGATTTGAAAGATCCTCCAAACTTCAAATCCAATGGCAAGAACGATGGTCCAACAGCAGCATCCTATCCCAAGCCAACATGCCAAGTATTGAGGCGCTAATCACTCAAAAGTAGCCCCATTAGGTGGGACATCTCGTTTGTATACCTGACACCAGACTCCCAAAGCAATTGTTCTACTTGGAACTCAATTGTGGCAGGAGACTCCCAGAAATGCTTTAGGCATGTCCTCAAAGCATCTCTGAAGAGATCAAACATCTCTGCTGTCTCATGGGAGCCCCGGCTTGTGACCAACCCAAATGGAGAAGGTTCAGAAGGCACCGAACATATTGAGAGATTTCGTTTGGAACACACGAGGCATTGGAGGAAGCACACAAACCTCCAAAAAATAAATCTGCCCGACCCTCCAAGCATCAACTGTCGTACATGTGGCAGAGTCTGCAGATCAAGCATTGGACTTATCAGACGTCTCATAACTCATCGATCCAGAGTGGAAGCAAACCATCCTTGGCCCCGAGGGACTGCCTAAGAAGGAGAAGATTTCACATATTGACTGGTGTAGCAAAAGGGTGCAAGCAAACTCAACTGCATCTAGGGTAGCTGTTTGTACATGTGTTCCTAGAAGAATTAAATCAGGTTACCAGTGAGAAAATCACACATTATTTGTGCACTTTCCAGTAAGCCTACTTCATTGAGAAATACTGCGTTTGAGCTTTTGTGTACAAAGGGGAAGAGTTCCCTCTCGTGTGTTCCAAACCAAGCCCCTCAATGTGTTCGGTGCCTTCTGAACCTTCTCCATTTGGGTTGGTCACAAGCTAGGGGCTCCCATGAGACAGCAGGGATGTTTGATCTCTTCAGGAATGCTTTGAGGACATCCCTAAAGCATTTCTGAGGGTCTCCTGCCACAATTGAGTTCCAAGTAAAACAATTGCTTTGGGAGAGTTCCAGATGCCTGCACTGCCTAGGAGGGTGTTCCACAAGCTGGAAAGGCAGAATGTGAAGCTTTACTGCTTGTAGCTCCTGCAGATGTTTTTGTACTGTTATAGAACCTCATAATGCAGCTGCAGCAGACCTCATTCCTGGTATCAACGTGGTCTGGGTTAAGCATTAGTAATTCTGGTGCTGCACTTGCTGTGACAGTATGAATGCATTATTCGATATTCAGTGTTCAGTTGATTGGTGTGGTGTGGACTTGACATCCTCACCCAGTGCGAGGATTATACTGAACCCAAGAGTCAAAAGTGGGTTTTCTCTTCAGTTGCTAAACAATGCTAGAGTATTCCATCACCGGGCTTTGTAAAACCGTGAAGATGACGATGAGTAATAATCAACATTCCCATTTTGCTCCCAAATGTTTCCAAGCATCATCACAAATTTTATATCCTAGCGAAGCTCAGATGTGCCAAGGAGCTGAAAACAAACTGTAATCCTATTGGGTAGAAGTGAGTGGCTGGCATCACAATCACTCATTCTTGACCGAGTTAGTGCCTTGGCCTTCTCAGCATTAAAGTGAGCCATTTGTCTGCCCACTCTCCACCAGGCACTACACAGTTTATAGTGGATTCCAGTTCAGAAGAGAATGATTAATAGATAGCATCAGATGTTAAAATCCCATTTGTTGGCTCTCTGATCTCAGTTGAGCCTTTGGGAGGAGAAACATGCAGATGTACAGAATTTCCTTTCAGGGAGGAGGGAAAACGTTCAGATGGGTTATGTACTGCTGGATGATGCAGTTAGTATATTGTAGATCCTGTGTCCTAAAACACAGATTAGGGTAATGAGCAGCAGCTTGGAGTCTGATCTGTTGCTCTGATGATACTATGTTGTCAACCTGAGCAATTACTGAATATTATTGAAAGGGAATTATTGGCAAGACCATGGATTTATGATTTAATGGGAAAATGAGATGCAATTCGCAGAACATTGATATTAATCCCACATTAAAATTGATTGTGCTCAAGTCACCATAAGGAAATAAATAAATGGATGGAATTGTGGAATGTGATCCCTGCAACACCCAGTAGAAATCCTGGAATCCTTCACAATTTGATTTATTCAACCACTGTGAAGCAGTGGCTCTGGTTTGCGTGGCTTTCTTTTGAGTAGCATGAATCACAGAAATATGTTTTGGATTGTTTATCTAGTCTCTCAGGCTGTCAGGTGGAGCACTGTCTGAGTCGAGGGATTGTATTTGCTGAACATAAGCCATCCTTCCCTGGTCGTCACATAGTTACCAAACACTGCTTTGGTTTGTTTAGAGTTTAGGAAGAAGGAAATTGAAATGTAATGAGTCACGTAACTCTTAAGTGAAACATGTGGATGATCTGATAAATAAAAGGGTGTTGTCACTAGCTAATTGTGTCCCTCTAAATAACTGCACTGGAAAAGAGGAAACTACAAAATCTTGAGGGATAGACCTCAGGTTATTATCACCCACAGACCACCATGCTAACTACTGACTAATGTTGCAAGCAATGATTCCAAAGATTCCTGATGCAGCCTTTTAATGTGTTGAGAGGAATGAATAATAGAAGTAAAGCAGGTTATTAAAGTTTAATCTACCACTCCAGGAGTTCTGGGCTTTATGGGTCAAAGGCTTTGCAAGAAGTGATGCCAACTGAGGTTGCTGTGGTTCTGAGCATGCACTTTGTCAAGGTGCCAAAATAAAGCTGTGATTTGTTCCTGGAAGTTGAGGCCTACTTGAACAATGATGAGAAGTCCAGCTGTATTTTTACCATTGGAATGACCATAGTTGCTGTTCTTTGCAACACTTTATAACTAGTGCTCTACGGCTCAGCTTTGAGGCTTAATAAGAGGAAATTTCACAGTTACAGAGCAGATGACATCTGCCGTATCGTAGCTTCGCTTTGCCCTGAGTGGTCACATTTTTGAGAATATACTTGGAAAGGTGGGTGGCTGGGGGGGTGGGTGGGGGGTGCAAAGTGGAAAATCTAATCAAACAAAATAATAGATGAGACAAATCTTCTGGAAATAAAATGGGCAATGTTGTATTGTGTTAAATTGCTCATTCATTGATTGTGTTTGTGTAGGCTGCTTGTTTCAACTTTGTTAATTAGGGAGGACCAGGGATCACAATCTCACTTTATACAAGGCCAGAACTAGAATAGATATTAGCTAGTTCTTGCCCAGAGAATACTGAACTGGTGGACAGACTGCTAGCTTGTGCAATGACTGTTGATTCACTGAATTTCTAGCTAGTGCAGAGATCAGAAGGTAGGCACTGTATGTCATTAATCAGAACCAGAGCAGGCTCCAGGACTAGTTTTGCCTAAGGGGTTCTGAGAGGAATATCCAGATTTATTTTTATAATTAGCATAGGGTTTTTGATCGATCTCTCTCCTCCCCAAGACGCTCTCATGGCTTTACGTAGGGAGGCATATGCATGCATTATGATGGACAAGGCATTGCAGTTGTGTGGGATGGGCTGAGTAGACTAGAGTCTTTTCCTGTTCTTCATTGTTTATATGTTTTTTGATGAAAACCTAGTTTAGTAAGTAGTAGTCCTAAGGAATTGGCGGCAGTGTAGAATGGAGACCAAGAAGTGAAAGATGCTGACTGGAGACTCAGCAATTCCAATCTGGACGAATTATTCCAAACGTTAAATTCTGGAAGTGACCTGGGCCATGTGTGACCATTTCTCCTGACGTATCAGCAGACTTGCATCTTCAGATGTCCTGGCAAACCCTGGATATTCTTTGATCGCAAGAACCAGAAAGTCATCCTCATCCCAACCTTTTCAATGCACTGGCTCCTAAACGCCACCCCCACCCCACCGAGGCTAATTGCCTATCTGAACCTACTTTCTTTAACAACAAACCTCTCAGTCTCTGACCATCCTCAAATTCCTACCAACTTTCTCTAGGCTTCTAAACAGACTTTACTCCTGAACCTGATTTCTGATTGCAGCAGATGCTGTATTTGCTCTACTTCTGTTCCATTGCAGGCTTATAAAGATTGCAGTTGTGTTTCTCACCCCGTCCCTCAGCCCCACTCTTTTCGTTGTTCCTTATCCTTTGCCTCCCCTTGTATTCCCTTTGTAAAGTCAGCCACTGCTCTGCTCTCTGGAACTCTGTAACCAGTTCCCTCCATCTTGCCAGCTCCCTCCTTGCTTTGAAACACATCTTAAAACCCTATAATGGAGAGAGAAACAGGGTTAACGTTTTGAGTCCAGCATGACTCTTCTACGGAACCGGAGGATTCTGAAGAAGAGTTATACTGGACTTGAAATGTTAACTCTGTTTCTCTCTCCACAGATCCTGCCACACCTGCTGAGCTTTTCCAGCACTTTCTATTTTTATTTCAGATCTCCAGCATCCACAGTATTTTGCTTTGATTGAAAACCCTCCTCTTCGATCATGCCTTTGTCTTCCCACTCCTCTATGCCTTCCCTCCTTAATGCAAAGCACTCATAGACAGCATCCTGCACATGAAACATGCAAATTAAATGCAAATATTGCTGCATGCACAGTGTACGAGTGTACCTGTTCATAGCCCAGCAGCACCCTTGTTGCCTAAATTGAAGGTCTGCAACATAGGACGTTCATCTTGCTTGGCTCCAGTATCGTGGCTGGATTTCTGTGAAGGAGAATAGGAGTTGGTGTGTCACAGACTGAATGTCCCCAAGTGTAAGCTCACTCTTTACCCTGTGGAGCCCCATGAATTTCTAAATCACTTGTTTTTCCCTGTAAATACATGATTTGCCTATTTAATGAACTCGATGCTGATTGGAATTAGTGTGGTGGCTGCTTTCCCAGATTTGTGTTAATTCCCAAGTGGGCGGTGTGAGATCTGTAGAGTTCTAATATCTTCTGTCGCTGTGTGCTGGGAACTGTTTATCGAGTCAAAACCTTTGGATGGATTTCAGTTCAAATGTTCTAATTTTAGATGCCCAATGACCTCTCTAGTGATTTGCTGTGGTTGTCACTGTGATCCCCGCTGTTTTACTGAATAAATACTGCACACTGCTCAAAAGTGGCTGCTGCGGGAGGGCCACATGCAGTAGAGGAAAGAAACAATTCCTTTCTCATCCTTTGCTTGCATATTCAATCCTACTTATTCAGCAGCACAGCTTTGCATCAGTGATTGTGCGTAAGGCAGGGGGTTGGGTGTTACTTGTGTGTCTCTGTGTACAGGGATGTTTTAACTTTAAATGTACTAAATAAATGAAGGTCATTCTGTCTTCTCATTCTGATTTATGTGAGGAACAATGATGAAGAAGTGATTAATTTTTCCTCCTCTATTGGGCTGATGATAAGAGGACACTATTGGAATAAAATCTGTTAACAGCACTATTGGGCAGCAATACAAAGGTCCGGGACCCTCAGAGGCAACAGGTTTGGTTAAGAGACTAAATGCTTTAAAATGGGTGTAAAGATTGTATCCATAAATGTGCGTAGCATTAAATCAACTACGCAATGTGTTGCGACCTTGGACTACCTTGCCAAGGTCAAAGCTGACCTGTTGTTTCTGCAGGAGTGTGCGATACCGCACCTCAGCTCCTACAGGCGATGGTCACGATGGTGGTCCCATGGGCCATCAATCTGGTCGGGAGGAAATGACTCTCGTTCCTCCGGCCTGGGTATTCTGCTGCGGGGAGACAACTTTACCATCTCCGAGGTTAAGGAGGTGGTGGGCAGGCGCCTCCTCGTAGCAGACGTAATGTACAAGAATGCTCCACTCCAGTTAATTAACGTGTACGCCCCGGCACAAAAGGCCGAGCGGCTGGCGGTTTTTCAGCTTCCACTGCTGCTGGTGACCTCCAAGCCGGTCATTCTGGGTGGCGACTTCAACTGCATCATCAATGCAGCTGGACAATCCGGCAGGGCCGACAGCACATTGGACGCTACTTCCAGATCCCTAATGGAAACAGTTAAGGTTGCCAAGCTGCGCAATGTCTTCAGCAACCCTGCAGACGGAGCGCAGCGTAGATACACCTGGTTGCGGCCAGACGGGTCCATCCGTTCCAGGATAGACTCCCTGTTTGTGTCCCGTGCATTCGCGGTCAGATCCACTGACGTCAAGCCGGTGTTCTTTTCTGACCACTGCCTCCTACTGGCAGCCAGCAAGCCTCACTCTTTGCCTCGGAGGCCTCCAAGATCATCTTCCGTTCCAGAGTCCGCTCCGTGGAGCAGGATGAGACGTGCTCACGTTTCTTCTTCCAAAAGGTACACAGAGAGAGCTCTGTGATCAGCAGCCTGCAGGAAGAAGACAGCTCAGTAAAGTCATCGCAGTCTGACATTTTGAAGATCAGCAAATCCTTTTATGCCGGATTGTATGATGTGAAGCCCACAGACAGCACGGCCTCCCAGTCCTTCCTGTCCTCTATCACGGCGGTCTTATACGACAGTACACGGGAGAGCCTGGACAAACCACTAACTCCTGACGAACTGACTAAGGCCCTTCAGTCCTTCGAGAAGATTAAAACTCCCGGAAGCGATGGCTTGCCAGCGGAGTTCTATTTGGCTCTGTGGGACTGGATCGGCCCAGACCTGCTAGAAGTGCACGAGAGTGTGCTTCTGGCCGGCAACATGTCGGAATCCATGAGGAAAGGCATCATCATCCTCATCTACAAGCACAAGGGGGAAAGGGAGGAAATTAAAAATTGGCGACCCATTTCACTTTTGAATGTGGACTATAAGATTCTGTCCAAGGTCATTGCCAATCGGGTCAAGTCCGCTCTGGAATTGGTGATTCACCCTGACCAGACCTGCACTGTGCCGGACAGTAAGAGCTCTGACAGCCTCGCGCTGCTCAGGGATACGATTGCCTATGTGCAAGACAGGGGTGTGGACACCTGCCTCATCAGCCTGGATCAAGAGAAGGCCTTTGACAGAATATCGCATACCTACATGGTGGATGTGCTCTTCAAAATGGGGTTTGGGGAGGGAATTCGCAATTGGATCCATCTGCTCTACACTAGCATCAGTAGCGCAGTCTCAATCAATGGGTGGGAATCAGATAGCTTTCCGATTAAATCTGGAGTTAGGCAGGGCTGCCCTCTCTCCCCTCTCCTGTTTGTGTGTTGCATAGAGCCCTTTGCTGGACATAAGAGGAGTGACAATCCCAGGCAGTGGAGGCACTCAGGTTAAAGCCTCCCTGTACATGGACAATGTCGCCGTCTTCTGCTCGGATCCACTATCGGTGCGCAGACTGATCCACATCTGCGACCAGTTCGAACTGGCCTCGGGAGCCAAGGTAAATCGTGGGAAGAGCGAGGCCATGTTCTTTGGGAACTGGGCTGACCGATCCTTTGTTCCCTTCACCGTCAGGGCTGACAGCCTGAAGGTGCTGGGGATATGGTTCGGAGGGACTGGGGCATGCGTTAGAAACTGGAAGGAGCGAGTGTCTGTGGTGAAAAGAAAACTGGGCAGGTGGGAGCGACGTTCCCTCTCCATTGCGGGTAAGAACCTGGTCATCAGGTGTGAGGCACTCTCGCTGTTGCTGAATGTGGCGCAGGTCTGGCCCATTCCAGACTCCTGCGCGATGGCGATCACCCGAGCCATCTTTCACTTTATCTGGAGGTCGAAAATGGATTGTGTTTGCAGGGACACGATGTACAAGCCTCTAGATAAAGAGGGAAAAAAAACGTGTCCAACCTCGCCCTCATACTGATGGCCACCTTTGTGTGCAGCTGCATCAAGCTGTGCGTAGATCCTCAGTACACAAACACCAAGTGTCACTACATGCTGAGGTTCTACGTGCCCCTGGTGTTACAAAGGATGGGTCTGGCCACGCTGCCGTGGAATGCTCCAAGTAGTTGAACCATGCCGTACCACCTGTCCCTGGTGGAAAATTTATGAAGACAAACACCTTTGACCACAGTCCATCAGGCAGTGGTCGGCACGTAACGTCCTAGAGGCCCTGAGGAAAAAGGAGATGGATCCTGTCGGCTGGTTTCCCGAGCAGGCTGTCAAAGTCATTTGGCAGAATGCCTCATCGCCAGAACTTTCTGACAAGTACCAAGATGTAGCTTGGCAGGTGGTGAGATAGGCCCTCCCCGTCAGATCCGTCCAACACGTCAGGAGTCTCACCCCCTCCACACGTTGCCCTCGAAGTGGCTGTGGTGGGGATGAGACCGTTGTTCACCTCCTTGTGGATTGTGCCTTTGCAAAGAAGGTCTGGAGAGAGATGCAGTGGTTTCTGCTGAGGTTCATCCCGAGCAGTTCTGTGACACAGAACTCTGCTCTACGGGCTGTTCCCAGGGACACACACCGAGACAAACATCAACTGCATCTGGGGGATCATCAACTCGGTGAAAGATGCTCTTTGGTCTGCCCGAAACTTGTTGGTCTTCCAGCGCAAAGAGTTGTCCCTGACCGAGTGTTGCAGACTGGCACATTCCAAGGTCCAGGACTACGTGCTGAAGGACGCACTAAAGCTTGGGGCAGCTGCCGCAAAGGCGCAATGGGGACAGGTCGCTGTCTAAGACCTTTCTGCCACAGTGCACCGAGGGACTGGGAACTGTTGAGAGCCCCTGTACAGCTCAAAATGAAAGTATGCATTGAATACTAATTGTATTATAATTGTATTGAAGCACCTCAGAGTGCAACATGATGTATGTTGATAACTCCAATACCTTTGTCTAATTGTCTGCATTGACCATATTGAAATGATTGTAATATTCATTGATTGTATTGATGCACCTTTTGATACATGTGTAAAAGTTAAATCTGATTGTACTTTTGTGATGGTGATTTTGAAATGGTTTGGAATGTTCTTCCAGATATTTTATGAATAAAGTATATTTTTCAAAAAAAAAAAGCAGCAATACAAAGTCTCAGCAATGGTGCCTCCCAGATGTTTCCTAATGTTTCATGTGCTGAGAATTTGATTTTTTTTTAAACATATAGTGCTTCTTCATCTCTACAGAAAACAAAAGCTTGTAGGTAGGAAATGCCTCTCGGGACCATTGGTGGCAAGCCCTGTTAGATGTTGTGAGCCTGCACTTAAAAGCAATGTGATTACTATCCTGGTGACTCACTTTGTCCCCGTGACTGAGAAACTTTAAATGCTCGACACCTCATTTGCAATGGGAGCTGTACCAAAGCTCAGGGATAGGGAGTCAGGGTCTCATCTCAGATAGGCACTTAACAATGCAGCACTCCCTCACTACTGCGCTGAAGCAGCAGCCTTAATTCATTCTCTGGAGTGGGACAAGAACCAACAGCCTTCACATTGAGAAACAAGAGAATTGTCAGCGAAGCTAATGGAAAACTTCACTTGGAATAATAGCTGCTGTAAGTCATTACTTGCAGGTTGGCAATAAGAATGTTCACTCATATATCCACGGATGGGTTGTAGAAGCAGATAACTGCTACTGATTCTTTATTCCCAAAAATATACTTTATTCATAAAACTTAAAAGTACATTGCAAAACATTTCAAATTGGACATTACAGAAATTGCAACAAAACTCAACTTTTCTCCATAAAGTATGATGTACTTTGAGGTGCTTCAACATAATTGTATTGCGTTTACTATATACGTTCCATGTCAGGATACAGCCTGAGGAGCTCTAAACTTCCAGCCCCTATGACTGAAAGGTCTTAGATTGTGGCCTTTCCTCATTGCACCTTTGCTGTGCTCCCCCAAGCTTTAGTGCGTCCCTCAGCACATAGTCCAGGACTTTGGAATATGCCAATCTGCAACACTTGGTCGTGGACAGCTCTTTGCCCTGAGTTGAAATGACTTGAATGAAGGGATCGAAGGTATGGTTGCTAAATTTGCTAATGATACAAAGATAGGTAGGAAAGTAGGCTGTGAAGAGGACATAAGGAGGCTACAAGGGGACATAGATGGGTTAAGTGAGTGGGAAAAGATCTGGCAAATGGAGTGTAATGTAGGAAAATGTGAAATTATCCATTTTGGCAGGAAGAATTTTAAAAAAGCATATTATCTAAATGGTGAGAAATTGCAGAGCTCTGAGGTGCAGAGGGATCTGGGTGTCCTAGTGCATGAATCACAAAAGGCTAGTGTGCAGGTACAACAAGTAATTAGGAAAGCTAATAGAATATTACTGTTTATTTTGAGATATATTGAATACAAAAGTAGGGACGTTGTGCTTCAGTTGTACAGGACACTGGTGAGACCACACCTGGAGTACTGTGTACAGTATTGGTCTCCTTATTTAAGGAAAGATGTAAATGCATTAGAAGCAGTTCAGAGAAGGTTTACTAGACTAATACCAGGAATGGGTTGTCTTATGAGGAAGGATTGGACAGGCTGGGCTTGTATCCGCTGGAGTTTAGAAGAGTAAGAGGCGACTTGATTGAAACATATAAGATCCTGAGGGGTCTTGACAGGTTGGATGTAGAGAGGATGTTTCCTCTTGTGGGAGAATCTAGAACTAGGGGTCATGGTTTAAAAATAAGGGGTTGCCCATTGAAGTCAGAGATGTGAAGAAATTTTTTCTGAGGGTAGTGAGTCTTTGGAACTGCCTTTCTTGAAAGGCAGCGGAAGCAGAGTCTTTGAATGTTTTCAAGGCAGTGGTAGGTAGATTCTTGATAAACAAGTGGGTGAAGGGTTACAGCGTGTAGGCAGGAGGTTACAGTCAGATCAGCCATGATCTTATTGAATGGCAGAGAAGACTCAAAGGGCCAAGTGGCCTACTCCTGCTCCTAGTTCAAATGCTCGTATCCTCCAGCAGTAGTTGATATGTGCCCCTGGGAACAGCCATGGAGCGCAAAATCCTGCTCGAGATGAACCTCGACAAAAACCACTGCATCTGTTTTCTGATGATCTTTGCAAAGGCACAAGGAGGTGAGCAATGGTCTCTTACCCACTGCAGCCGTTTTGAGGGCAATATGCAGTGGCCCCGAGACTTCCCGTGTGCGTGAAGGATCTGATGGGAAGTGCCCTTCTCACCACCAGCCATGCTATGTCTTGGTGCTTGTTCTGGTGATGAGGCATTCTGCCAAATGACTGCTACTGATACTTCATACCTCCTCCTGATGGATGGGGTATGATGTGTGTCCATGTTGTAGTTAGGAAGATGGTAGCAATAGACTAAGTATGTATTGCTCCTCATGTTGCTTCTGAGGTACTCCTGGTGACTGTCAAGAGGACACTCAGAACCACATTTGTCAGTTGACTAATGACTAACGACTAACTGATCATAGAATGGTAACAGCACAGAAAGAGGCCATTCAGCCTGTCATGTCTATTCTGCTCTCTGCAAGAGAACCTCAATGATTGCCCTCCTTGTAGGGGAAGGCAAGGTAAGTAAGGTCATTTGAAGTTTGACATGCATCCACCTCATAGGAGATTGAACTAGGCCACCTCTCTGTAGCAGGCTTGATAATCCAATTCCTATGTTTTTGGCGCCTCAGGGTTGCGCAGCCTGTAAACGTGGGAGTCTTCATTCTGTGCTCAGAATAACCTTATATGCTAGAGTTGTAGGTAGGGTAACCCTGATTCGACAAGTAAGCTTGTTCATGCTAACAATTGTGCACATGGATATGCTAACACGACTCTCTCCCAACTGATTCAGATATGTCACTGCTGAGAGAGAATGGGCACTCCATATCATGCAAAGAGAAACTCTATACCAGTGTGGCTTTCACAGCAAATTTATTTGGAGACTCTGGAAAATGGGAACGAATTTCCAGATTGTGTCAACTGGCTGACGAGGGAAAAGCATGTGAGCCTACACGTTGGGTGTTGATGTACAACCGTGAAGCATCACTGTCAGGCCTAACCATGACCTTGTAACATATGTTCACACTTTTAACAGGGAACTCTAGGTAGCATTGACAACAGGAAACTCTGGCTTGTTTTCTTTACCCTTATCTGAAGGGAGTTGAGAATGGTTTTCATACCCTTTTTGTCAATCTAAGATCAGTTAACTCATCGCAGACCACATCTTTTCTGACCTATATACTCATTTAACTATCTGAGCCATCAGAGTACTCAGCCTTTTTTTAACTCAACAGTACTGTCAAATTATTGCTTTATAAGCTAGAGCTAAAAGTTTGATTCTCCTACTGAAAACAAAGGCAGATGGAATATTGATCTCATGGACTTTCTGATTCTAATTGCTTTATTCTCCTGGTGCCAGTTACCCATTGGGTATTACCTTTTACTTTAGCTGTCTTGTAAATTAATGCCTGGGGATATCGGAGCGCTCCTTTCTAATTTCAAGACTTTTAACGTTACAAATTTCTTTCTGTTTTTGCACACCGAAACACTTTATTAATCTTGCTAAGTGAGCATAAACGGTTATAGTGCTGGATACAGCCAGCTGAATCCACTGAACATCAGTAAACCGCCATGATCTGAAGGGAGCTGTGTGGACTGCATAGGAAGTTAGTCATCCTGCTATTAATGTCAGAAATGGAGCACTGAATGTCTGAGTTCTGCATATATTTAACATTTATTTGCCTTAAAGCAGATTATCTAGTTGTTTATTTCATTATTGTTTGTGGGACTTTGCTGTATGCAAATTGGTTACAGCACTTCCCTACATGCCGACAGTACTTAATTGGCTGTAAATTTCTTTGAGATATCCTGATGCCATGAAAGACGATATAGAAATGTGTATTCTTCTTCATTCTTTGTGACAAAGTAGTGTCCCAAAGCTCCCCGTGCTAAATGACAAGTCAACCACAATTGGATCAAAATCTCAGAAAAGTGGTCGTGATGTTCATACAAGAATTTCCTATTGTCCTGTCTATCTAAGGTTCTCTCTGTAAATCTCGGTGAGCTCTTTAGTCTAGCAAATTGCTTTAAATACTGTGACGCTTCATTTATAGGGGATATACAAAAAGCAGGTGCTGTGAATGTTTTTTGCCGGAGGTTTAATTGGAATGCCATTGTCTCCAGGTGCACTGTGTTTGAGGTTCGTTTGGAGTGTGAATGTGTTCCAAGTAGCCCAGAAAGGCAGCAACATTGCTATGCAGTACAATTAAAAGTCTCAGCCTGGAGATTCCTGGCACCCTACTCTGCAACATCAAACATTTGCAGCACAGGAGGAGGTCATTTGGACCATCATGTCTGTGCTAGGGCAGTACTTCAGTCTGCCAATAACCCCCCATCCCAGGAATAGCGCTACACCGTTAATGCTGCTAGTGAGGCGCTTGCCCAGTGGGTTTTGGAGCGTAAGTGTGTCCTAGGTGCACTGGGTTAGATTTTCAGTTGCTGTGTGATGCCATGGCTGAATTAGGTATGGAATGATGCTGATGCATCAAGCATTGAATGACTTGGTCAATAATGAACACAGCAGTGTGCTGTTACCAGTTATCTCCAGAAGCCAAAATCACAGGGCAGGGTTCAATGCCTTTTGTGGTATTCCCTTTTACGTGAAATCTTATGGAAGTATCTAAAATCCTCTTTATAGAAGAAAATATAAAGTATCTATATGATTTCAAAAGCTAAATGGTTTGCAAATTAACTTTGAGTCTTGTGTTGCCTTGCCTAGGATGCTGGGTTAATCAGTGTTGCCTTCCCTATGACTGTATATGAGCTGCTGTTCACAATGCAGTGCAGCAAGAACAGTTTGCACTGAAATCAGATTATAACTCTGGTTTGCCAATGGAATTGATGGTGTATTCTGCAAATCTCCGGGTTCACATGGTCCTCTGTGTTCCAGGGTAGCAGAAAGGGCAGGTGGGGTGATTTCAACTTCAAAATTTTCGCTTTAATTCACTGGTACAGCACACATTGGAAATTGTTATTATTAGTCAGTCACACCAACGCACTGAAGCATCACCATAATCTAACACTTTGTTGGTCTCTGTAACTATGACAATCTTGGCTTAACAGCAAAACAATCTGCATTTGGTGTTTTGTGTCATTATTCTTGGCCCAAGTCACACCGAGACATTAAGGACTGAGACTATTTGTCAATTCTAAAATGCAACAGCCAGTCAATCCTCAATTCATTTCATTCTGATTTATTAGAACCTGCACTTAAATTGTTGGTCCTGAAGGCCAGAAGCTTTGAGATAGTAGCCCAAATGTTGGAAGTAAAATATTTCTGTTCTTTTATTGCAGTGAAAGATTTCTTAGAGAAAGCGAGAGAGGAGTTCTTAGAGAAATGGGAGTCCCCACCACAGGTAGGTCACAGATGTCCTTCAAGAGAGCCTGAATTAGGTAGGTCACATACTCTACAATAATCCAGCCATTCATTGATGCTCAGTAATCAAATTAAATTGGAGTGAGATGTTTTCTGTTGAGATGCAGCGTAGATTAGGGGAGCTGTGGTAGTATTTACTTGCTGTACATTACATCTCAGCTGATTGCCCTCTTTCTATAGCTGCTTATTGGCCTGTGCTCTTATTCAATGGGAAGTATTTTCATCCTCTCCTGACAGAATTTTAAAGAATCTCACCCAGAGTATGTGGAGCTCAGAAAGACCGCGCCATTTCTGTGTGATTTGTATGTTTTTAAAAGTGTCGGCCTGTAAATCCCTTGCACTCCTGCTTTGCTGCCTGAAGTATACCGAGTAGGTGGAACTTCCATCTGGCCAGGCCGGTGACAGGTTTGAGGCCGTTTGCATAATAAGGGAGAACACCACACCTTTAATGCTGCTACTAAAGCACCTGCCTTGCGGGATCTTGGAGTGGTACCGTGCCCCTCCACCAAGGAAGGACACAGGCCAGTTTGGCCTAAGTGCTCAAAGGGAAAAATAAATCAAAATGCTTGCTACACTCTCACAATGGCAGTCAGTTCTTTGATATCGATTGCTGTTGGGATGCATCAGTGGGCGCCTTTTATAACTGTTGAAGAACAGGAAAAGATTTGCACTTATATTGATCCACCAGGTAGTGCAGTTACTGTTATGTCAGGAAACTCGGCCGGCAGTTTGTGTAGAGCAATGATATACATGATCGGATCCTTTTTTTTTTAGCGATGTTGGTTGGTGGTTAAATATTGGCCAGGATACCAGGAGAACCTCCATTCTTTGAATAGTGCATTGGGATCTTGGCAGGATCTCCTGGGGATTGTGACATACCATCAGTCCCTAATGTGATTTTTTTATAAAAAGCACCTCCCAACCTTTGGAAATTTGGAAACTAAGCAGAAAGGGGCACAAGCCTGTTCTGCCCTGAATTTTGCCGCCCACCCAGATTAAACCCCTTGTGTACTGAAGATGGAACATAGTTCCTAGGCTTCTGTCTGTAGTATGCCTGTCATGCCACACCTGAAAGTGTGACTTCAGACTAGTAACTGCAGCTTGTCACTTTTCCAAAATGCATCAAATCATGACTAAATCATATAATCACTTATCTATTAGTTTATTAATCAAATCAAAAAATTGCCTGTAAAGAACAGGTTACGGTTGGAAAACTAAGCAATCAAATGCCTTAATTATTTTCCAAAGTTACTATTCACCAATCAAATCATTCTCCATTTTCTTTTTCACTCAAGTCAGTAGGACAACTTGTGTTTACCTAGTACCTTTAACATAATAAACTGTTCTAAAGCAAAATTTGACACTGTGCCATGTCTGGAGTCCTGTCTGCAGTTTTGATCTCCCCATTTAAGGAAGGATGTACTTGCATTGGAGGCAGCACAGCGAAGGTTCACTAGATTGGTCCCTGGGATGACAGGGTTGTCCTCGATGAGAGGCTGAGTAAATTGGAATTATATTCTCTGGAGTTTAGAGGAATGGGAGGCGATCTCATTGAAACCAGCAAAATTCTGAATGAACTTTCTAGGCCAGACACAGAGATTGTTCCCGCAGGTCGGAGAATCTAAAGCACAGGGCACTGTCTCAGGATAAGGGGCCGATCATTTAGGACTGAGATGAGGAGAAATTACTTCACTCAAAGGGTTGGTAATCTTTGGCCCTAACCCAGAGGATTGTGGATGCTCCGTTATTGAATACATTTAATGCTGGGATGGACAGATTTTTGGTGATTCAGGGAATTAAGGGATAGTCGGGGGGGGGGAGGAATGGAGTTGAAGCCCATGATCAGCCGTGAACGTATTTAATAGAGCAGGTTCCATGGGCCATATGGTCTACTCTTGCTCCTAGTTCTTGTGTTCTTGTGCCATTTAAGGTGATATTAGGGCAGACAGGCAAAAGCTCGGTCAAAGAGAAGTTTTAAGGACAGCTTAAGAGAGGAGGAGATGTCTAGGCTGGGAATTCCACAGATTGGGGCTCAGGCATCTGAATGCACAGCCACCAAAGGGTGAAGTGATTAAACTCAGGGATGCTCAAGAGGCCAGAGTTAGATGAGTGCTATTACCTCCAAGGGGCAGATCACAGAGATAGGGAAGTCAATAAAGTTAATAATAAAGCTTATAGTATCTTAGGTTTTATTAATGAGGGCATTGAGTACAAGAGTAAGAAGTTCGTGGTGAACTTGTATAAGACCCTAGGTAGGCCTTATCTGGAGTACTGCGTCCAGTTCTGGGTATCATACTTGAGGAAGGATGTGAAAGTATTGGGGAGAGTACAGAGGAGATTCACAACAATGATTCCAGGGATGAAAAACTGTAGTTATGAGGATAGATTGGAGAGGTTGAGACTGTTTTCCTTGAAGAAAAGAAGGCTGAGAGGACACTTGATAGGGGTATTTAAGATCCTGCGGGTTATGGAGAGGGTAAATAGTAAGAAATTGTTCCCGCTCAAGGGAGTATTGAGAACTAGGGGGCACCGATTCAAAATAATTGGCAAAAGGAGTAAATGTGATGTGAGGAAAGATTTTTTTCACCCAGAGGGTGGTTGGAGTCTGGAGCGAAGTTCCTGAGAGGGTGGTGGAGGCAGGTTTAACCCAGGCGTTCAAAAATGAATTGGATGGCTATCTGAAAAGACAGATTGTGCAATGATAAGGCAGGGGAGTGGGACTAGATAGAATGCTCTTCGGAGTGCCAGTACAGATTTGACAGGCTGAATGATGACCTGCTGCACTCTAAAGATACTGGGAGGGGCGAGGTCAGGGGAGGACGTAAAGAAGGATGAGAATTTTAAAATTGAGGTGTTACTTGACTGGGAACTAACATAGGTCAGCAAGGTCAGTGTATAAGGACATGGGCAGCAGAGCTTTGGATCACCTCAAGTCAACAGAGGATAGAATGTAGGAGGTCAGCCAGTAGTACTTTGGAATAGTCAAGTCTGGGGGTAACAAAGGCATGGATAAGGGTTTCAGCAGATGTGATTGGAAGCTTATCTCATGGTCAAATATGACCCCGATGTTGCCAACAATCTGGTTTGGGCTCACAGTTGCCATGGAGAAGGATGGAGTCAGTAGATAGGGAACAATGTTTATAACAGGGAACGACGGCAATAGTTATGGTTTTGATCATCCCAGAGTTTAATTGATGCAAATTTCTGACCATCTAGTATTAAATGTTGGACAGTCTAATAATTTAACATAGTTAAGGGTGGAGTCTGTGATAAGGTTGAGCTGGATGTCATCAGCGCACAGCTGAAACAGTCATGCTGTGTGTTTGGATGTCGTCCAGGGCTCATGTTGATGAGAAATAGAGTGGGGCCAAGATTGATCTTTGGGGAACAGCAGAGCTAAAAATACAGTAGCGGGTAAAGAAGGCATTACAAGTGATACTTTGGTCCTAATTAAATAGTAAGAATGGAATCGGGCAAGTGCAGACCCACCCAGTTGGATGACAGTAGAGAGGCGTTGGAGGAGGATGGTGTGGTCAACTGTGTCATAGACAGGTCAAGAAGAACAAGGAGAGATAGTTTACCTTTACTATAGTAACATCATTTATGACTTTAATTAGAGCTGTTTTGGTACTGTGGCAGGGGCAGCAACCTTATTGGGGGCATTCAGACATGAAGTTTGGATTGACATGAATTTGGGAGGTGACAATACATTGGAGAGGAAAGGAAAGTTGGAGATGAAACAGTAGCTTAGAAGGATGGTGGAGTCAAGTGTTTTTTGAGGAGAAGGCTGATGACTGCAGATTTAAAGGGGAAAGCGGGAGAATCATTAACAATTATCAGCTAAATTGGATCCAGGAAGGGAAGCTGGGTTGTCTGTAGTTTAATGGGAATAGGATCTAGGGAGCAAGCAGGAGTTGGATAAGATGAGCTGAGAGAGAGAGACACCTTGAGGGGAAGTAGAGGAAAAACTGGAAAAAGATGCAAGTTTAGGGCTAGGGCAGGGAGTGGGAAACTTTAGAGGAAGTAACACTTAGTGTTTTCTTTAACTTGATTTTTAAAAAATATGTACTCAGAAAATTCATCATTTAATATTAAAATATTCCTGCAAAGTGCTGTGAATCTATCGGTTGTGTGTGTATATGTGTACAATTGACAGAAGGGGCAGCACAAAACATCAAAAATGTATTTTTTTTGTTTTTGCATCGTTTTAAGATATTAAGTGACAATTGAGGGCTAACAATGTTGTCTGGGATGAGTTTTTCTTCTGTTGCTGAGGGACAGTGATACTTGCATTGGGGCCATTGGGACTGTTTGAGGCACCTTGATTCTGAACTCTAGTGTAACCAAGTTTAGTCAGTCCAGCAGGTCCCAACCAATGCCAATGACCTCCCCAGTCAACAGCTGCTCATTGGAGATTTCACAATGGCAAAAGCTCCCTGAGCAGTCCTACACTAACAACTTCCTCATTAAGAACCACAAATCTCTAACTGTAAGGGGAGAAAAAAAGCTTTTTTTATTCCTTCATGAGATGTCGATGTCGCTGTCTAGACCAGCATTTATGGCGCATCCCTAATCGCCCTTGATAAGGTGGTGGTGAGCAGCTTTCTTGAACTCCTGCACTCCATGTGTTGTAGGAACACCCACAGTGCTGTTAGGAAGGGAAATCCAGGACTTTGACCCAACGACAGTGAAGAAACAGAGAAATAGTTCCAAATCAGGATTTTGTATGGCTTGTGGGGGAAGTTACAGGTGGTGGTATTTCCATACATCTGCTGCCCTTGTCTTTCTAGGTGGTGGAGGTCACAGGTTTGGAAAATTTGCTTAAATAAAGTGAAGAAAGGTTTTGAGAAGAATCACCAAAATTGTCATTGCACTTTAAACAAGTACTTCAAATCCAGTGTGGGAGATGAATGATTTTGATTAAACGTAGTTTTCTCTATAGAATGTAATAAGAAATTGTTGAGCACTCTTCCTACCTTTTACACGTCACATGCCATAGTACAAATTTCTGTTTCGCATTAAATAAACAGAGGTGGTTATCTAGAACATGTAGAGAAACACTGCAGAGTCAAATAAATGGAGTCTGAATGTCTAGCCTCGTGACCAATCACATTAAACAAAAAAAGCACAATTGTGATCTGCAGTCTGAATAGTAATTAATCTATGAATTCACTGTGTTTACTTAACAGCAAATAAAATTCGCAGCACTATAGGGCTAGAGTAATATATTGTGCCTTATAATGTATAAAGCAGTGTGTTACTGTTAGAGATGCTGCAGGAGATTCACCAATGTATCTGGAAATTCAAAAACAATGTGGGTTCATTACGGCCTAGATGTCACACTTTATTACAAAATGCAACCGAACTTGTGTAATTTAACTGGACCTGAGGAAATTACAAGCAGAATTTACTGTCGTTACCTGGGTTCCCATAGTGAGCACTTGAACAGTAGACATAGCAGGGATGGCCCAGGTTAGCAACTAACACAAACACGCTCTAGGTTACTTAAGAGCAACCTTACAAGAGATCTCTTAATATTTAGTATATGGGAATAATAATTGGTGAGGTGGGGAGAAAAGTTTTTGCTGTGGGTCTGGAATCACATGTAGGCCAGACCAGGTAAGGATGACAGATTTCCTTTCCTAAAGGAGATTAGTGAACCAGATAGGGTTTTTGTGACAATTGACGATAGTTTCATGGTCACCATTACTGAGACTGGTTTTCAATTCCAGATTTTATTAGTGGAATTTAGATTCCAACAATTGCTGTGTTCCCAGAGCATGAGCCTGGGCCTCTCAATCACTAGTCCGACAACATTGCCACTATACAGGGATCCTGTGTTCAGGAACAGAGGAGCCTCAGCTCTTGACTTTGTCCAACAGGTACGAGGTACTTGTTCCCTGTGTGGATGAGGAACAGGGCTGTAGGGAGGATGAGCCAGCTGACCACGGCACCATGGCACAGGAGGCCATTCAAAAGGGGGGAGCAAAAAGACAAGTGGTGTAGGGGATTCTATAATTAGGAGAATTGATAACATCCTTTGTAAGCAGGATCGAGAGTCCCGCATGGTATGTTGCCTGCCCGGTGCCAAGGTGAGGGACATCTCTGACCGGCTTGAAAGGATATTGGAGAGGGAGGGGGAGGATCCAGTTGTTGTGGTCCACATCGGGACAAATAACATAGGTAAGACTAGGAAAGAGGACCTGTTTGGGGATTATCAGGAACTAGGAACTAAATTAAAGAACAGGTCTCAAAGGTTATAATCTCTGGATTACTACCTGAGCCACTTCAAATTGGCATAGGGACGCGAGAATAAGGGAAGTAAACACGTGGCTAAAGGAGTGGTGCAGGAAAGAGGTGTTCCATTTCGTGGCATCAGTATTGGAACAGGAGAGATCTGTACCTCCACCTGAACCGATCTGGGACCAATGTTCTAGCGAAAAGGGTAATTAGGGTGGTCAACAGGACTTTAAACTAGAAAGTGGGTGGGGGCGGGGGGCGGGGTGGATTCAACTTTATAGAAAATTATGAAAAAATTGAAAAGAAAGGAGAGCCCAGGAGAGGCTATTAAAGTCCCCAGAACACAAAATAGGATAGAGTGTTTGGAAAGGGCTACGAATATAACTTCAAGCACATCAGATAAAGGGACGACAATGGGAAAGGGGACAGGAAATACCAGGACTGAAGGTGTTGTATCTGAATGCACTGAGTGTATGAAATAAGGTAAATGAGCTTGTGGCGCAGATTGAAATTGGCAGGTATGATGTGGTGGGCATCACGGAGACGTGGCTGCAAGGGGATCAGGACTGGGAGCTAAATATCCAAGGATATACATCCTATCGAAAAGATAGGCAGGTTGGCAGAAGGGCTGGGGTTGCTTTGTTAGTAAGAAATGAAATTAAATCAATAGCAAGAAATGATGTCGGGTCAGATGATATAGAATCTGTGGGTAGAGTTGAGAAACCGCAAAGGTAAAAAAACCATAATGGGAGTTATGTACAGGCCTCCGAACAGTAGTCAGGATGTGGGGCACAAGATACACCAGGAGATAGAAAAGGCATGTAAGAAAAGCAAGGTTACAGTGATCATGGAGGATTTCAATATGCAGGTAGACTGGAAAATCAAGTTGGTAGTGGATCCCAAGAAAAGGAATTTGTGGAATGTCTACGAGCAGCTTGTGGTGGAGCCCACTAGGGAACAGGCAATTCTAGATTTAGTGATGTGTAATGAAGCAGATTTGATAAGGGAGCTTAAGGTGAAGGAACCCTTAGGAGGAAGTGACCATAATATGATAGAATTTACCCTGCAATTTGAGAGGAAAAAGCTGGAATCAGATGTAATGGTATTACAGTTGAATAAAGGCAACTACAGAGGCATGAGGGAGGAACTGGCCAGAATTGACTGCGAGATGAGCCTAGCAGGAAAGACAGTGGAACAGCAATGGCAGGAGTTTCTGGGAGTAATTTGGGAGACACAGCAAAAATTCATCACTAGGAAGAAGAAGCATACTAAAGGGAGGACGAGGCAACCATGGCTGACAAGGGAAGTCAGGGACAGCATAAAAGCTAAAGAGAAAGCATACAATGCGGCGAAGAGCAGTGGGAAACCAGGGGATTGGGAAGCCTACAAAGACCAACAGAGGACAACTAAAAAAGAAATAAGGAGGGAGAAGATTAAATATGAGAGTAAACTAGCCAGTAATATAAAAGAAGATTGCAAGAGTTTTTTTAGATATATAAAGGGTAAGAGAGAGGCAAAAGTGGACATTGGGCCGCTGGAAAATGATGTTGGAGAAGTAGTAGTGGGGAACAAAGAAATGGCGGAGGAACTGAATAGGTACTTTGCGTCAGTCTTCACGTTGGAAGACACAAGTAACATCCCCAAAGTTCAAGAGAGTCGGGGGCCAGAGATGAGTATGGTGGCCATTACCAAGGAGAAGGTGCTAGGAAAACTGAAAGGTCTGAAGGTGGATAAATCACCTGGACCAGATGGATTACACCCCAGAGTTCTGAAGGAGATAGCTGAAAAGATAGTGGAGGCATTAGTGGTGATCTTTCAGGAATCACTGGAGTCAGGGAGGGTCCTAGAGGACTGGAAAATCGCTAATGTAACCCCCGTGTTTAAGAAGGGAGTAAGGCAAAAGACAGGAAATTACAGGCCAATTAGCCTGACCTCGGTCGTTGGTAAGATTTTAGAGTCCATTATTAAGGATGAGATTTCAGAGTACTTGGAAGTGCATGATATAATAGGGCAAAGTCAGCATGGTTTCATCAAGGGATGGTCATGCTTGACAAATCTGTTAGAATTCTTTGAGGTGGTAACGAGTAGGTTAGACAAAGGAGAGCCAATGGATGTTATCTACTTGGACTTCCAGAAGGCCTTTGACAAGGTGCTGCACAGGAGGCTGCTCAGTAAGATAAGAGCCCGTGGTGTTAGAGGCAAGGTGCTAGCATGGATAGAAGATTGGCTGTCTGGCAGAAGGCAGAGAGTGGGGATAAGGGGGTCCTTCTCAAGATGGCAGCCTGTGACTAGTGGAGTTCAGCAGTGTTGGGACCATAATTTTTCACTTTATACATTAATGATCTAGATGAAGGAACTGAGGGCATCCGGGCTAAGTTTGCAGATTATACAAAGATAGGTAGAGGGACAGGTAGTATTGAGGAGGCAGTGAGGCTGCAGAAGAATTTGGTTGGGTTAGGAGAATGATCAAAGAAGTGGCAGATGGAATACAACATGGGGAAGTGTGAGGTCATGCACTTTGGTAGGAAGAATAGAGGCATAGACTATTTTCTAAATGGGGAGAGAATTCAGAAATCTGGAATGCAAAGGGACTTGGGAGTCCTAGTTCAGGATTCTCTTAAGGTTAATTTGCAGGTTGAGTCGGTAGTTAGGAAGGCAAATGCAATGTTGGCATTTATTTCGAGAGGACTAGAATATAAAAGCAGGGATGTGCTGCTGAGGCTTTATAAGGCTCTGGTCAGACCACATTTAGAATATTGTGAGCAATTTTGGGCCCCGTATCTCAGGAAGAATGTTCTGGCCCTAGAGAGGGTCCAGAAGAGGTTCACGAGAACGATCCCAGGAATGAAAGGCGTAACATATGAGAAACCTTTGAGGACTCTGGGTCTATACTCAATGGAGTTTAGAAGGATGAGGGGGGATCTGATTGAAACTTACAGAATACTGAAAGGCCTGGATAGAGTGGACGTGGGGAAGATGTTTCCATTAGTAGGAAAGACTAGGACCCGAGGGCACAGCCTCAGAGTAAAGGGAGGACCTTTTAGAACAGAGATGAGGAGAAACTTCTTTAGCCAGACAGTGGTGAATCTATGGAATTCATTGCCACAGAAGGCTGTGGAGGCCAGGTCATTGAGTGGATTTAAGACCGAGATAGATAGGTTCTTGATTGGTAAGGGGATCAAAGGTTATGGGGAGAAGGCGGGAGAATGGGGTTGAGAAACTTATCAGCCATGATTGAATGGAGGAGCAGACTCGATGGGCCAAATGGCCTAATTTCTGCTCCTATGTCTTATGGTTTTATGTTACTGTCTCCCCTTATGGGCAAGAGTCAGTGTGGTTGACTCTTAACTGCCCTTTGAAATGGTGCGACAAGCCACTCAGTTCAAGGGCAATTAGGCATGGCCTTGCCAGCAATGTTCCCATCCCTTGAATGGATAAAGAAAAAAATATTCTATATTCCCAGGCCTTAGGAATAGAAAACAAAAACAAAAATACCAGGAAAAACTCAGCAGGTCTGACAGCATCTGCAGAGAGGAATACAGTTAACGTTTCGAGTCTGTATGACTCTTCACCAGAACCTGCTGAGTTTTTCCAGATATTTTTGTTTCGGATTTCCAGCATCTGCAGTTTTTTGCTTTTATCTTAGGAATAGGAAAATCTGTCCAGTAATATCTGTAGCACTACAAAAATAAAAATAAAAATACCTGGAAAAATTCAGCAGGTCTGGCAGCATTTGCAGAGAAGAACACAGTTAACGTTTCGAGCCCATAGTTTTTTGTTTATATCTGTAGCACTATTCACTTACTGCTTTACCAGTCTTGGCCTTGTCCTTCTCTCTCAAAAACCTTCCCCCCACCCCCCCCCACCTCACCAACCATTATTTCCATATACAAAATATTAACAGGTCTCTTGTAAGGTTGCTCATACCTTAGAGCATGTTTGTGTTAGTCAGTTGCTAACCTGGGCTACCCCTACTTTGTCTACTGTTCAAATACTCACTATGGGAATCCAGATAATGGCAGTAAATTCTGCTTGTACTTGTAAGGGAACCTGCCCAATGTCCTGGCCATCATGAGCTTCTCCTGCCCAATTTTCCAATGTTTGCTGCCCCAATTTCTTTCAGTTTCAGTAAATTATAGTATATTTACAAATCGGCCAAGTGCGTTGTTGCTTCAGTAAACTTGCTGTATTGCCATTGCAGCAGGACTACAGTAAACATCAAAGTCCACACTTCAGATTCTAGATTACAAGTAATCAATAACCATGGACATCTATTGATATCGGTTAGAAGTGCAGTGGTAATGTGTAGCTTGGCTTTGGAAATGTGCTGTGTGTCAGTGACCTAGTTTGATGAACGTGTTGTTTCGTAGCAGTGAGCTGGTTTAGTCAGTAAATAGAAGGTAACCACTGAATTGAAATCCACTACTTCAGCAGCAAATCTTAAAGTGCTGATAGCAAAAAATAAAACATTCATTTGCTTGAAGTGTTGGTCTATCTCCAATAACAAACGGTATGAGTGATAAGAAATTGGGTGAAAGTGCAGGGTAAGTGCTTCATGCGGCATTGAGACAGTAATGGGCACGTTTTATTATTTATCCTTTCTGTAGAAGAGAGCAAAGAAACTGATGGACACCAGGCTGAATTCTTGCCAGTTGGGTAAAGAGATAAACATTTGTACACTTATTGTCTTACATTTGTACACTTATTGTCTTGGTATTTAATTGAAATGTTGCTGTAATTGTAGGCATGTTTTTGATTATCAAGCTTGGAGTTGCTATGAATAGAGATTGTGTTGTATAATTCTTTGAGCAAGTCAAACAAGACAGGCTATGGAATTGTTTGTGATCTGGGTGGGTACTGCCCTTGATTGGCCAATGGGAAGTTTCTTTGAAGAGGGAAAGATCAAATATGTTAGAATTCCTCCCCACCATCTGAAAAGGAAGTAAACAGATCCTTGTGGCTTTGGAGTAACATAGCGCAAAAAAAAACCCAACAGCATCAGAGGTGCTAAAACTAACATCTGTGACAGTCAAGTTAGGAGGGTGACTGCCCTGAGGCTCAGTAGAAACATGAGATTTTGGGTGTAAAACTTTCTGTTCCCGTGTTAGTCAGATGGTGAGTTACCACCTGGCCAACTGTTAATCTGTTGATCCACCTGATTTTGCAGGGCTGGCTTAACTAACATAGTAAGTGTGAGGTCCCAGGCCACATTGTGCTGGTACTGTCAGCTCACCTGAGATTAGTAATTGGTAACTGCAGGCGATCAGCGCAATGTCATCAGGTTGGGATGATTTTCCCAAATGAGATGGGCTGTAGAATGTCACTATGCACTGTTATGAGACAACCTTTCGGTAAAGCTGAGTTATTTAAAAATCCCAGAGGGAAACTTTAAACAACTGTCATAACCGATACTTTAAGTAGTATGTTTGAGATGCAGCTCTAAATTCAGGAATCAGACCACCAGTTCTCGAGAGGTTTTATATTAAACTAAATGAAACATTTTATTAAGTTACAACACATTAAACACATACACATGGCAACAAATTACTGCTGTCGTAACTTTTACAAATTCCCAGACTAATCTCCATTAAGGCAACAGCAACCCATAGACTTTCAGCAGACACCAGGCAAAGCATTTTCACCTTACAAATTCAAAATGAGGTTCCTTTCACTTTGGTTCCTGTAGAGACAGTTGTAGGCTTACAGCTACTTTGATCTTACATTGCCTCTGCTCTGCATGCACAAAATCTGCTGAAGTTATACCTAGGACAACTCATTGAATGCAAATTCTCATTGTATCACCATACTCTTCTAACAATAAAACCGCTTTCATAGTACCAATTTTATTAGTAATATAAACATATTGCTTGGTCTCTGCTAGCTATGTGCCAGATTTCACTCGCCTTCTTGAATGCCCTAGTCAAAAAATGCAAATGCACTCTACCTCTCTTACATCTCAAAACTAGTGTACATCAAAGCACCCAGACTAACCGGCTTTAATCCAATTAAGACACACCCACAGACTTAACCTATATTTTAAAAGAAAAATATTTTCCAATAATATATACATTAATAGCTTCATGACAGCTAACCATTGGGAATTAACATTCTGGATGTTGAATGGTCAGAACTGGGAAAACTAGAAGGGAGGGTGTGACAAGAAAACAAATTAATTGAGGCAGTTAAATATAGCTTGATAAGTTCATCTCCAGTTGTAAATGTGGGACAGAGGATACTGGCAGGTGGGCACAGTCTGTCTTTTCAACTTGATGGGTCTGGCGTCCATCTGTTGCTGCTTCTATTCCTTCAAACAAAAGTAAAGAGGAATCCCTATTGGGAAACCCGTTGTCCCAGTATAGTGGATGTACCTAAAATTTGCATTCCCAAAACTCTTGGAACAAAGCTGCCTGACCAACGAATTGGAAAGAGAAAACAGCAAAGGCAGGGGCTCAGTAGTTGTCCCAAGATTCAGCCAGACACTATGATATGCGGGCAGGTAATGGGTTATCGCTGTAATGGGACAGAAGTTATCGTCTAAATTGGAGCCTGATCTCAAATGATTGAAGATGACAGCCAATACATCCACTGTTTCCATGGCCACCTCCTTTAGTACCCTGGGATGTAGATATTCAGGCCCTGGGGATTTATCGGCTTTCAGTCCCATTAATTTTTCCAGCACTTTTTTTAGTAATACTAATTTCCTTTAATTCCTCCTTCTCACTAGACCCTAGGTTCCCTAGTATTTCTGAGAAGTTATTTGTGTCTTCCTCCGTGAAGTAGTTGTTTAATTGCTCTGCCATTTCCTTGTTCTCTGTTAGAAATTCTCCTGTTTCAGATTGTAAGGGACATACATTTGTCTTTGCTAATCTTTTTCTTTTTACACACTTATTGGAGTTTTTACAATATGCTTTTACGTTCCTTGCAAGTTTACCCCCATACTCTATTTTTCCCCTCTTAATAAATCTCTTGTTCCTCCTTTGCTGAATTCTAAACTGTTCCCAATCCTCAGGCTTGCTACTTTTTCTAGCAATTTTATATGACTCTTTGGATCTAATACTATCCTTAATTTCTTTTGTTAGCCATGGTTGGGCCACTTCTCCTGTTGTGTTTTTGCACCAGAAAGGAATATATAACTGTTGCAATGCATGTATTCATTCGTTAAATATTAGCCTTTTAATGAAGTTCCCCAATCTATCATACGAACATAAATTGAAGAAGTAGGCCATTCAGCCCCTCAAGCCTGCTCCACCATTCATTAAGATCATGGTAAATCTGTTCGTGTTTTGAATTCCACATTCCCATCTACCCCTGGTAACCTTAGATTCTTGTTAGGCAAGAGAATCCATCTACCTCCATCTTAAAAATATTCAATGACTCTGCCTCCACCATCTTTTGAGGCAGAGTATTCCAAATTCGCACAACCCTCCAAGAGAAAACAGTTCTCCTTATCTCTATCCTAAAAGGACAACCCTTAATTTTAAAACGGTGCCTTCTAGTTCTGGACTGACCCACAAGAGGAAACATCCTTTCCATGTCCAGCTTGTCAAAATGGTTCAGGATCTTATATACTCCAAACAAGTCACCCCTCACTCTTCTAAACTCCAGTGGAAACAAGCCCAGTCTGTCTAACCTTTCCTCATAAGACAAACCTGTTCATTCCAGGTATCAATCTAGTAAACCACCTCCAACGCATTTACATCCTTCCTTAAATAAGGCAACCAAAACTGCACACTCCAATGGAGATGTGGTCTCACCAATGCCCTGTATAACTGAAGCACAACATCCTTACTTTTATGTTCAATTCCTCTCGTAATAAAGGATAGCAGCCTTCTTACTTGCTGTCCCTGCAGACTAACCTTTCGTATCATAGCCAACTTACCCCTCATACCTTTGTAGTTTCCTTTTAGATTTAGAGCCTTAGTTTTGGACTGGATTATTTCACTTTCCTTCCTAGTGAAGAATTCCATCATGTTATGATCACTTTTCCCTAAAGGAGACCCCAAGCAACAAGATTATTAATTAACCTCTTCTCATTTCACAATTCCAAACCTAAGATAACCTGTTCCCTAGTTGGTTCCTCGACGTACTGGTCTAAAAAAACCATCTCGTAGAAACCCCAGGAATTCATCTGCCACAGTATTATTGCTATTTTGGTATTCCCTTTTTATATGTAGATTAAAGTCAACCATGATTACCGTGGTATCCCTGTTACATGCAAATATTGTTAGCATCTTAGAAACATTATAGATAGTTGAGTATAATTATGAGCTGAAACTTGGAAGGAAGAAGATAGGCCTTAACAAGGTAGAGGAGTTCTGATGAGGAACTATAGAACCACTACAGAAAGGGTGAAAGTAGTGACAGAAGGGGATTAGGTTATATTAATATGGATACTGCTAAATATTATTGAGGTCAGTGAACGATTAATTGGTAATGATTATAGCTCAGCACAATATGATCAGGATAAGGGACTTTGGCCAAATCATTATGCTGTAAATGTTGGGATTTAACAACCTGGATGCTGAAAGGATAGATTCAGAAAATCAGAAGAGAAGTGACCATCAAACAGATTCATTGAGACAGTTAGGCATTATTTATTCATACAGAATGTCAGGTAGGCTACATGAGCAGAAGCTGCACTGGATTTTGTGTTTGGCAATTGACCAGGATTGTTATTAATATGGAAATTTCAGCTTGGCTCAGTGGTCGCCTCTCACCTCATGAGTCAGCAAGCTGTGGATCCAAACATCACTCTAGGACATGCGCACCTGAACTAGGCTGAGACATCAGTATGTTACTGAGGGAGCGTTGCACTGTCAGACATGCTGTCTTTTGAATGAGACATTAAACTGAGGCCTGTATGCGTGTCCATATGGATATAAGTGACCCCATGGTACAATTCAAAATTGCTCTGGTGTCCTACCTAATGTTTACCCCTCAACCAACACCACAAATACAGGTTAACTGGAAAACTATCCCATTTGTTTTTTTGTGCAACTTTGCTGTGTTTGCTTAGAGAACAGCTGAGGATATAAAACGGTTTATCTAAATACAAAATCCTATTGTTTCTGACATGAAGAATGAAATACACCTGGGATTGTTGAATTTTTAGACATCCTGTGTTGTCAGGACGTTAGAAGAGCAGATTTTGGAGATATGAGGAGAGTATTACAGAAAATTAATTTGAAATTGAGACATAAACATTCCATTTTGCTATTTTAATGTTATTGCATGGGATAAGAATAGAAAGTATAATCAGTTGGAGAAGCACAGCAGGATGTAGAGTATGGGTGAGTTAATAAGCAGGTTAGAGGAAACCTAAAAAAGCAGGAATACATTGAAATATAAGGAAACAGAAATTCCAGAAGCTTAAATTAATAGAAACGGCAACTAAAAATAGCTAAAGAAGTTATTAGAAAATGTCAGCAAGAAATAGATAAATCATAGAGGGCAGGAAGAGGGCACTAGAAGAGTTTTGTGACTGCTAATGAATCTCCATGGTGTTTCCTATAGTTAGTCAGTAACTATGATATTGTTGCATACAACATGGTGAGGGAGTTGGGGAGAGAGTTAAGAAATGTGTGTCATAATACCACCTAGTGGCCAGAGCTTACAACCATGTGCATAACAAATTGAATGTGAAATGCGAGCTTGGCAATCTGCAATGGTAGATATTGATGGAGAACCATGACCAAAAATTGTAGACTGGAAGTGTGCACACTATTCAAGATTTTTAATATCGTACAATTTATCCTGTGACACTGCCCAGAGAATGTCTGATTTTAACCTTGCTCTTGCCCATCATCAACCCATCATATTTTGCTTAAAAGCTTTACTAACTGTACTACTCCTACAAGAAGCTCCTCTACTGGCCTCAGCAAGGATGCTGGAAGCTTGTGTTGGTAACCCTTAAGATAATCATGGCTGGTGACTTCTGGATGCTCAAAACTGTAAAGATGTGGCCACAATCTGCAATACCATGGCTACTGCCAGGCCAGACTGGACCAGCCATAGTGACAGAATCATGGCGGGCATTGATTGAGGGAGTGGTGAAGGAAGAGGCACATTAACATTCTGATAGAGGGCAACACTTGCCACTCCTGTCACACCACTGCCGCTGCCTTCGGGTTGGGGTTCATCATTTAGCTTGAATAGATGAGAAATTAACTACAGTGGAGCGCGAGTGTTCATCAAGTCCATTAGGTAAGTCCAGGCCTCTGCTAACCAGGGGCACCCACACACTGGCACGAGACCTGCGGAACAATCCCCTCCCACCACTTGCCTTCTGCTGGCAGCCACTGGAGGAACCAAAACTTCCAAAACCCACTGATCAGCCAATTATCCCTCTCTGCACGAAACAAGCGAGCAGCTAACTGGGAGTGTTCAAATGCAGCCTGGCCCTACTCAAACTCCCAAGTGGAATTGCCACCTGCTCTGCAGACTTCCTGTAGGGCTGGAGGAGATGAGAGGTTTGGGGATTAAAGTGACCAAAATTGGATTTAAACAAAAGCTTGAGAATTTGAAATCTAGGACGTTGATAAATTGGGTCAGCAAAGACATGGGCACTGACAGACTGGGACTTGGTAGTAATAGGATACCAACACACGAGTTTCAAATTAGTTAAAATATAAAGAGGATGGAAGGCAAAGTTAGCACTGGAATGTTCAAGTCTGGAGCTGATCAGGGCTTGGATGAGGGTTTCAACAACAGATGTACTGAGGTGGGATGAAGGCAGGCAGTGTTCTAGAGGAGGAATTGTGATGGAGAGAATGTGGAATTGTAAACTCAACACGGTCAAATAGGGCACCGTTGTTGCCAGCGGTTTGATTCAGCCTGTATCATTGGCCAGGTGAGGAGGATTTTTTAATTCATTCATGGGATGTGGGCGTCACTGGCAAGGCCAGCATTTATTGCCCATCCCTAATTACCCTTGAAAAGGTGGTGGTGAGCTGCCACCTTGAACCACTGCAGTCTATCTGTCGCAGGTACGCTCCGTCTCTTAGGAAGGGAGTTCCAGGATTTTGACCCAGCGATAATGAAGGAACGGTGATATAGTTTCAAATCCGAATGGTGAGTGTCTTGGAGGGGAACTTGCAGGTCGTGTGCCCCTTGCATCTGCTTCCCTTGTGGTAGAGATTGTGCATTTGGACGGTGCTGTCGAAAGAAACTAGTCCTTATTTTACAGAGATTTGAGGCATTGGGGGTGCTGGATGAGTGAAGGTAATGGCTTCGGTCTTCCCAATTTTTAATTGGACATTGGTTAAGCAGCCTGACAGTGTAAATGCACTGGTGGAATCGAGGGAGTGGTGAAGATGTAGAGGTGGGAGTCATCACCAACGTGTGAAAAGCTGACCTGATGTCTGTGGAGCTGCCAATGTGCAGCATGTAGATAAATCCTTGAGGGACTTGAGAGGTAAAGAATTAGGTCAGGAAAAGAAGCCACTGCTGGAGATACCTGCCAATGATCTGACACGTGACAGTGGAACCAAATGAAGGTGGTTCACTGTGTCGGAAAACAGAGGAGAGGTATGGGGATTAAGGTTGAAGAGCTGCATAAGGCTTGGGGTAATGCACCATGGTTACACTCTCATGATGCTTTTGACTATTTTGGCCATTCCCAAGCTGTAGCAGGGAAGTAAAACTGATTAGAGCTTTTCAAAGATGAGTTGCGGGAAATATTTGCAAAGTGGCAACTTGGTTCAAAGATTTTGGAGAGGCAAAGGAGACCGAAGCTGGATCAGTAGTTTACAAGGCCATAGAGAAGTCAAGCATGGACTTCGTTTGGGGTGAGAGCAGTTTCAAAAGGGAGGGGGACTAGTACTTAATGAGGGGGAACCATTTACAGTGTCAGGTAACATGGGAACCAGCAAAGGAAGTTGGGTGGTCACCAGATTAAGGAGAAGTCAGTTTTGCACTGCAGAATTATTCTGGAGTAGTGGGTGAACAGTTTGGTCGAAGAGAGTGAGACCTGACAATGTTTGATGTGGTTCAGTTGGATATGGTGATGGATGGCTCAACCAACTGCATGCCAGATTTATTCTAATCTGTGCCCTCTGGATTTGTAGGAACAAGGATAGGGTTCATACCCATGGAACCGACAAAGATGGGAGAGGAGTTTTTTTTAAAGATGTAACTGAGTGGTTAAACAAATTAACAGCTACAGAAATATCATAGTGAGTGGAGGGCCAGTGGTTAGGTAGGAGTTTAAAAGCGCAATTATAATTGATTTGGGAAAAAGTACCTGTCCTTGGAAAGAATAGTGGGTGGTCATGGAAAGGGTTAAGAAGGTATGGGTGGGTGGAGATACAAGAAAGTGGATCATGTCACTGATTGAGACCATGGGAGTAAAGGGGCTACAAGATATAGCAAGGTCAAATGATTCACTATGAGCAAGGGGAGAGCTTATGTGGAGAGAGATGTGAAAGAGGGCAGTGAATTCAGGTGAAAGTAAGCAAGGGAAGCTGATGGACACTAAAATCAGAGGCTAAGGAGTCACATTGCATAATGAGGGAGGACAGAGGGGTGCAATTCTTGTGAATAATTTTGGGGTGAGGATGTTAAAGAAGAGCTGATTGGATAGGCCATGTGGTGGTGGGAAGTATAGCAGTTAGATCTCAGTAAGGAGGAGGGTCATGAGCCACATTTCGATCAAAGCTACAATGTCAATACAGTTGTTAGATCATGGATGGCAAGAGCCATGTTCACAAGTGATTAGGATGATTGTGGGTTTAGGAAGTGACTGATGTGTTAGCAGAGGGATAGTGGTGGGTGAGATATGGGAAATGGGAAGGAAATTGCCGGGATTAGAGTCCGCTGGACATGCTGATCAGACAATTTTGCAGAGAGAGATGATTGGGACATTTGGGGTTGCTGCCCAAAAGGCAGCAGCATCAAGTGTCTCAGTGAGCCCTTCGGAGGATGTGAAGAGAGGAGAACTGGCCTCATTCGAGGGGAAATTCAAATCTGGGACAGCAGAAGGATATTAGGAAGAGAAGAATATTGAACAATTGGGGTTGGATTGTTGGGAAGAGGCAAAGTGGCCAAGAGGGGAACATTGAAAAGCAGATTGGCTTTCATATCTCCCCTGTTGGGTTCTTTGAGCAGAGAAAATAGGAGAGAAGTTTCTGAGGGGGGAGAGAATGCAAAGACAGAAGTCCTGGGCTTGGACCTGAATGGCATCCAAAATGTGCAACCTTATTGCCTTAGTTACATGGTAAAGATTGGTACACTCCTATTGTTAGGCATTGGTCCTCTTGCCCTTATTAGGGGAATCCCAGGAAATTTCGGAGATCTGGCACACTTCCCTATGTACCCGGGAACTGAGTATTTCCCTAGGTGCACTGGAAAGGAATATCAGTGCCTATGCATTTTTAATTTGGTACTGTACCACAGAATTGTTTCAACCCTATTTTTCCCTGATGTCTTTAAAGTAAAATTAAAAATTTTGTGCGGGCAAGAAAACAGTGAACTGAAAATAATGACCCAATGGATTGATGTGCAGCAACACTAGCTGGTATAGCAGGAGAACTACAGAATCAATTAAGGATGTAAAGTAGTAAATTAAGATTTGACTTAAAATAAAAGGGTCAAAGGACCTTAAAAAATAAAGCAAATAAAAGGCAAGAGATGAATTTTGCTCTTGCAGCATATGATATCATTAAATAAAAACAAAAAAACTGCGGATGCTGGAAATCCAAAACAAAAACAGAATTACCTGGAAAAACTCAGCAGGTCTGGCAGCATCGGCGGAGAAGAAAAGAGTTGACGTTTCGAGTTCTGTCGAAGAGTCATGAGGACTCGAAACGTCAACTCTTCTCCGCCGATGCTGCCAGACCTGCTAAGTTTTTCCAGGTAATTCTGTTTTTGTTTTGATATCATTAAACCTTTTCATTGTTACTGCCTGTAGTGATTAGCAATCTACTAAACCATCAGCACAGTTGCAATCACAAGTTTTATGAAGTGCAAGATGGTGAAAGATCAAGCTTAATTGAGAGAGCCAAACAAAACCTTGCATCATTTGTATAGATTTAGCCTGAGGCATGAATATTAACTGTAGATAACTTTTAACCTACCTTTGTATTGTGAATAGACTTTTACCAAGCTAATGTTAGACCAAAATGTTATATTTATGTTATTGTGCTCAGCAGAAAGCGCTGTGACCCAGGAGTAGCGTGACAACTTGGCTCAGTTAATAAATTAGCACTGTGACCTGAGTCGAGTGGTGGACTCAAAGCTCCTCTCCCGGACTTCAGCACAAAATCTAGGCTAACACTGCAGTACTGAGGGAGGAGTGCTGCATTGTCCAAGGTACCATCTTTCAAATAAACCAAAGCCTGGTCAGCTTGTTCAAATTTTTTAAAAATTCATTCACGGGGTGTGGTCTTCGCTGGCTTGGCCAGCATTTATTGCCCATCCCTAGTTGCCCTTGAGAAGGTTGTGGTGAGCTGCAGTCCATGTGGTGTAGGTATACCCACAGTGCTGTTAGGAAAGGAGTTCCAGGATTTTGACTCAGCGACAGTGATGGAACAGCAATATATTTTCAAGTCAGGATGGTGAGTGGCTTGGAGGGGAACTTCCAGGTGGTGGTGTTCCCATCCATCTGCAGCCCTTGTCCTTCTAGATAGCAGTAGTCGTGGGTATGGAAGGTGCTGTCTGAGGAGCCTTGGCGAGTTGCTGCAGTGCATCTTGTAGATGATACACACTGCTGCCATAGCGCTTTCAGTGGCGGGGGAGGCTGTGCGTGGTGACTATACACTGCTGCCACTATGCATCAGTGGCTGTGGAAGTGGTGCCAATCAAGCAGGCTGCTTTGTCCTGGGTGGTGTCAAGGTTCTTGAGTGTTATGAGAGCTGCACTCATCCAGGCAAATGGGAGTATTCCATCACACTCCTGACTTGTGCCTTGTAGATGGTGGACAGGCTTTGGGGAGCCAGGAGGTGAGTTACTGGGAACATAAGAATCCCATAGCGGTACTCAAAGAAGAGTAGGAACTTATCCCAGTATCCTGGCCAACATTCTTCCATCAGCTATCATCACAAAAACTGATCAACTGGTCATTTGTTGACTTTTTGTGGGATCTTGCTATATGACAACTGACTGCCACAGAGGCCTAAGTAACAATGGCACAAAGAGTCTACAGAGGGATATAGATAGGTTAAGTGAGTGGGCAAAAACTTGGCAGATGGAATATGTTGTGGGAAAATGTGAAGTTATGCACTTTGGTGCACTTAAGTGAGTAACTGAACTTCAATTGAGTTTATTGGCCATGGAGCATTTTAGAACAGCAGCAGGCACGTCATAAACGGGAGCTCTTTCTGTCTCGAGGTATAACTTACAAACCTAAAAAAGTTTGTTTCACAAATTCGCAGATTGGAGTATTCTATGGTTTCTAGCTTTTTAAGTTTGTTTCAAGCCCTGTAACATTACCAGCATTGATTCTGAATAACAAACTCTCCAAACAGCAGGTCCCATTGTGCAAGAGATCATACTTAGAACAGGAGTGTAACATGCATGCTTGACCATTGGACTTCTGAACATTCGCTGGCTGACTTTCCTTCTCTTTCAGAACACAGCATGTCTGGATGACTTTGAGAGAACAAAAACACTGGGTACAGGGTCCTTTGGCAGAGTGATGTTGGTGAAGCACAAAGTTACAAAGGAACACTATGCGATGAAGATATTGGACAAACATAAGGTGAACAGACTTAATTTATCCTGTTTCACACGCTTCTTAAGAAAATCCAAGCATCACAGCCAAAGACTAGTAGCTCAAGGAGGCAAAGAGCTTTGGGAAGTGTCAAGTTGGATGGTCACTGTGTTTACCTAGTCCCTGCTAATAATACAAACCTAAATATTCCTGTTAAGATGCAAGTATTCACTACATAGGTGCAATTCATATCCAAGATTCCATTAATAAGCTGTGGCATCTATACTGAATCATTAATCTTCTGTAAAAGTCAGGCACTATCAAAGATAGTTGTAAGACCACAAAACATAGGAGCAAAAGGCCATTCAGCCCATCGAACCTGCTCTGCCATTCAATGAGATCATGGCTGATCTGACAACCCTCAACTCCACTTTCCTGCCTTTTCCCCATAACCCTTGATTCCTTTACTGATTAAAAATATCGCTATCTCAACCTTGAATATACTTAACGACCCTGCCTCTGCAGTGAAGAATTCTACATATTCACTACCTCAGAGAGAAGAAATTCCTCCTCATCGCTGTCTTAAATGGACAACCCCTTAGTCTGAGATTATGCCCTCTAGTCCTAGACTCTCCCACAAGGGGAAACAACCTCTCAGCATCTACCCTGTCAGGCCCCTTAAGAATCTTATATATTTCAATAAAGTCACCTTTCATTCTTCTAAACTCCAATGAGTACAGGCCCAACCTACTCAACCTCTCTTCATAAGAAAATCCCTCCATACCCAGGATCAACCTAGTGAACCTTCTCTGGACTGCCTCCAATGCCAGTATATCTTCCCTTAGATAAGGGGACCAAAATAGGTATTCTAGGTGTGGTCTACCTAGTGCCCTGTATAGTTTTAGCAAGACTTCCCTATTTTTATACTCCATTCCCTTTGAAATAAAGGCCAACATTCCATTTGCCTTCCCTATTACCTGCTGAACTTGTTTGCTAGCTTTTTACGATTTATGCACGAGGACCCACAAATCCCTCTGCTGCAGCTTTCTGTAGTTCCATTAAATATTCCATTTAAGCAATATTCAGTTCCTCTATTCTTCCTGCCAAAGTGCATAACCTCACATTTTCCCACAATATATTCCGTCTGCCAAGTTTTTGCCCACTTACTTAACCTGTCTATATCCCTCTGTAGACTCCGTGTCATCCTCAGCACTTGCCTTCCCACCTATTTTTGTGTCATCCACAAACTTGGTGATAGTGCATTCACTTCCCTCATCCAAGTCATTGATATATATTGTAAATAATTGTGGCCCCAGCACTGATTCCTGTGGCACTCCACTAATTACAGGTTGCCATTCTGAAAATACCCCCCCTTATCCCAACTATTAGTTAGCCAATCCTCTATCCATGCTAATATACTACTCCCAACACCATGGGCTCTTATCTTATTAAGTAGCCTTATGTGCAGTACCTTATCGAATGCCTTTTGTAAATCCAAATATATTCCATCTACTGGTTCCCCCTTATCTATCTTGCATGTTACCTCCTCAAAAGAATTCTAATAAATTTGTTAGGCATGATTTCCCCTTCATGAAGCCAAGCTGACTCTGCTTGATTATATTATGCATTTCTAAATGGTCTGCTATTACATCCTTTAATAGACTCTAACATTTTCCCAATGACAGATGTTAAGCTCACTGGCCTATAGTTACCTGTTTTTGTCTCCCTCCCTTTTTGAATAAGGGTTTTACATTGATAGTATTCCAATTGTCTGGGACTTTTCCAGAATCTAATGGTTCTTGGAAGATTGCTACCAGTCCATCCACTATCTCTGTAGCTACTTCCTGTAATATGCTAGGACCCAACCCATCAGCTCCAGGGGATATTTTGGCCTTTAGCCTCATTAGTTTCCCTAGTGATAGTTATTGTATTTATTTCCTCCCCCAATTTTCCCCTTCATTATTTAGTATTTTTGCAATGCTATTCATGTCTTCCGCCATGAAGACTGATGCAAAGTATTTATTCAACTCCTCTGCCATTTCTTGGTTTCCCCTTTATTATTTCCCCAGCCTCATTCTCTAAGGGGCCTATGTTCACTTTGGCCTCTCTCTTCCTTTTTATATATTTAAAGAAGCTCTTACTGTCCATTTTTATATTACTTGCTAGTTTACCCTCAAAGTTTATTTTCTCCCTCTTTACTACTTTTTTGATCATCTTTTGTTGGTTTTTAAAACTTTCTCAATCCTCTGGCTTACCGCTAATCTTTGCCACGTTGTATGTTTTTTTCTTTCAATTTGATACTATCCTTAACTTCTTTGGTTAACCATGGTTAGTTTATCCCCTTCCTCGAATCCTTCTTCCTCACTAGGATATAGCTTTGTTGTGAGTCATGAACCATTTTCTTAAACAGCTGCCTTTGTTCATCAACCATCTTTTCTGCTAAACTCCTTTCCCAGTCCATTCCAGCCAACTCTGCCCTCATTCCTTTGTAATTACCCTTATTTAAGTTTAACACAGTTGTTTCCGACCCAAGTTTCTCACTCTCAAACTGAATGCTAAATTCTACCATGTTATGGTCACTGTTTCCTAGAGGATCTTTTACTCTGAAATCATTTATTAAACCTGCCTCATTACACATTACCAGGTGCAAAATAGCCTGATCCCTGCTTGGATCCACAACACATTGTTCCAGGAAACTGTCCCAAATACACTCTTTGAATTATGAATTCTTGTTTGTGGCTACCTCTGCCAATTTGATTTTCCCAATCTACATGAAAATTAAATTCACCCATAATTAATGTATTGCCTTTTTTACATGCCCTCATTATTTCCTGATTTATTCTCTGTCCTACAGTACAGCTACTATTAAGGGGCCTATAGTCCCACATTGCCCTTCTTCTTCCCCTTGTTGTTTCTTGCCTCCATCTAAATGGATTCTACATCTTCTGATCCCAGATCATTTCTTGCAATCGTACTTATTCCATTTCACACTAACAAAGCTACCCCACAACTCTTTCCTTCCTGCCTGTCCTTTTGAAAAAGTCACATACCCCTAAATATTTAGTTCCCAGCTTTGATCTCCTTGTAACCATGTCTCCATAATGGCTATAAGATCATACCCATTAACCTCCTGTTTGTGCCGTTAATTCATTTATTTTGCTCTGAATGTTACATGCATTTCAGTAAAGAGTCATTAATTTTGCCTTTTTACCATTTTTTCCCCCTTTGGCCCTATTTGCTGCTGTTTTTTTTATGTTTGTACACTCTGTCCCTTCCTGTCATACTCTGGGCATCATTACCTAAATAGCTACCCTGCAATGATGCCATATCCTTTAGCTTTGTAAGCCTACATATCCCCTCTCCAGAACCCTCCACCCCACTATGTAGTTTAAAGCCCTCTCTACAGCCCTCTACAGTTATTCAATTCAAGTGAAACCCAACCCACCAGAACAGCCCCAGGACTGGTGCCAGTGCCCCATGAATTGAAACCCATTCCGCCCACACCGATCTTTGAGCCACACATTTAACTGCTTGATTTTATTTACCCTAAGCCAGTTTTCCAGTGGCTCAGGTAGTAACCCCGAGATTACCTTGGAGGTTCAGCTTTTTAACTTAGTTCCTAACTGTCCAAATTCTTTCAGCACAACTTCCCTTCTAGTCCTATCGATGTCGTTGGTACCAACGTGGACGACATCAACTGGATCCCTCCCCTCCCACCCCAAGTTCGTCTCCAGCCCTGAGTCATATACAAGTTCCTGATATACAAGCTCTGTTGCATACAAACATGCAGTATGGAATGGAGAAATTTCAGCTGCTGGCTATACTCAATAAGACCAAGGGCCTTGGCAGAAAGAGTGCAATCGCAACAATACCAGTGGCTTTCACAGGAATGCTGCTAATCAATATACTTTTCTTAGGCATTACAATCAGTCACCGCATGCTCTTCCCACTGCACCAAGTTAAGCCACTTGCACCACACCCTCTGTGGGGTTCAATTCCAAATGATCCACATTCCTATCTGTCAGAACTGCAAACTACCAATGCAAACACAGGACAATAATCTCAGCATTCAGGTGATTCTTATGATTACACCATGACCTACAGCTCATTCACAAGTATCGAATTATTGTACAAGTGCAATGGGAGTTACTGGGTTAGAGATTCCCATCTAGCTCAATATTGATTGTCCATTGTCATCTTGTGTTGCCTGTGTATTAACCAGGATTATTACATTACCAAAGTGTTATGCAACAAAGGCCATGATAGTCATGTCCCACTATTAAGTTGTGTTATTAGTGAGGGGACTTGTGAGAAATAGAAGATAATTTTGAGCTTGATGAATACACATTAGTTTCCTCTCTCATGTTGCCCTGGGCGATGACTCATGTTTTCTCATATTTTCTTCCCCACCTCAAAGCCCCTTTGTTATCAGACCACTTATTAAGCCTTGTCTGAACTTAGTGTTAAGCACCCTGACCAACTTTGTATGATTGTAGAGAGCATGGTAGATTCAGTTCCCAATGCATTCCTTGTCTTGCTGTAAAATAAATCACCACTGTTGACTGAGTGCATACATAAGGGCAGGAAGACAGAGAAACAAATAGCCAGAAGTTGGAGTGAGGAGGGCAACAGTGGAATATTCAGGTGATAGGATCTGTCAGGCTAAAAAGGGGAATCTCTGAGGCATGGCAGAAGAATGTTGAAGTCCCAAGAGGGGACTGATAGACAAGGAATGGAGCTGCAAGGAAAAATATTAGACTGGACTGAGTCTGATCAGTTAACTGTTATTTTAGGGTTCTATGTGAACAACTTCTTATCACCAGCTATGGGCTTTTCATGGGCATTGAGTGTTTTACATTCAAAAGTTATTTAAACAGCAGAGTTCTGCTTCCTACTGCAAAAATCATGAACAGGAGAGATCCAGCTTTAAGCCACAAGGCAGTAATTCAGTGCACACCTTATTCAAATGATGTGTACAACGGAGGAATCTTCAACACAGGTAGGATAGGAATGTGATCATTTGGGATCGAGCCCCACAGCAGGTATTATGCCAGTGGCTTAACTTGGTGCAGTGGGCAGTGAGCAATTGTAGTACCCAAGAAAAGAATATTGATTAACAGTATTTCTGTGCAAACCATTGGTATTATTGCTCTTTCTACTAAGGCCCCTGGTCTGATTGAGTATAGCCAGACAGGTTGTGAAATTGCCCCATTTCATACTGCATGTTTGTGTACAAATGGAGGAAAAAGCACCAACAAAAGGACCCATAGACTAGAACATCTATTCTCACCAACGCACATCACACCACATTTTGACCTCAGTCGTGAAGCAACAGATTTGGGTGTTCACCTCATATAGTCACAGAGACCTTTTGTGTGCTTGTCAGTAGGAATTTCCATGAATTCAGCATCTGTTAAAATGCAGAGTCCTCTAGAGGGGGTCTATGGTGTCTGTAAACAGGGCAAGTAATGGCGAGACCCTTCAATCAAATTGATACTTAGATACACAGACTAAAAAAAGAAGTAAAAATCATGTACAGGAAGTAACATTTGATGGGATTAAGGCAGAGCGAGATAGAAAAACAAAACAGAAAATGTAAAAAAAAAGTTTACTTTTAATTATTTTAAATCATGCAACATTAATTTTCTTCTGAGGGAGTGAGTCTCTACATAACATTAATTTTTCAGGGCCAGGGAGGTTGTTCAGAATTAGTTACTACTTATGCCAATTTAAAATTCACTTGCTCTTAAATGCACCGGCCTTAACTTTTTCAGTCATCTTCCAGGGAGAACTAATGGAGAACCCGAAGTACTCACCAATTCAGTGATTTCAATGCTGAATCTATCCTTTGGTGGACCAAGGTATCTGACAGCAACATCTGGATTTCCGTGTTTAACTGAGCATGTGTGGACACAAAACTTTGCTGTCAGATTTACCCTGTAATAACGGCAAGCGCTGATAGTCTGAATATTATTATTACAGCAAAATTCCTGCCATTGTATCCAAGACCCAAGCCGGCAACACGTTGTATGTACCTACATACTGCAAGTATACTCATACACACTGCATGTATACGTAAATGGATACACATGCACGCACACGTATACGCATGAATTACCCTGCATATGCAGCTATACCTTCTTAGAATCATACCTTTCAAAACTTTATTTTTCTTTTAAAATATGGAAAGACGTTGCATTATCTGGACACTTGGATGCTGGCCTGGAGTTTTTTTTTAAAAAGTCATAAATTCACCTTGGAGCTGTCAACAAGCATGCCTTTTCTAAGAAATCACCGGACCAGCATGGTACTTGATGGAGAAGAGTTATTTATTTGTTTTGAACTGCAATCACTTTAATTGATGAGGGGAAAACTGATAAAGGCAATGGCTAGTGATTTACTGGAAATCACATGACAGAGACAAGTATAAGTAATAAGCCGAGAAGGAAGGCTGCCCTAACTGGCTCTCTTGTTGCCTTGCCTGAAATTCTGTGTGTGGTTATCAACCTGCAGCCTGAGAATCCTCATCTGAATATAACTTGTCTGTATATGGAAACCTGCAAAGCTGTGACAAGAATTGAAAAATTGATCCAGCTCTAAATTCTCCTCTGTTCCAAAGCTCCATTGGTGAGAACCTCTAAACATCTACTGGAACCACGAGGGAGCTCTAGGTCGACAACTGAGAATTCTATCCTTTATTTTATAAAGCCTATCCTCCAGAGCCCATCTCTACAGGAATCCTATCTGTTTGTCCTTTGTGTGTATGTGTGTGTGTGTGTTGGGGTATTTTTAAAGGCATACATTGTTATACTTCCAGAGTACAATTGTTTGTTAACCAGTTTACAGTTTGTTTAAAAAAAGTTTGGTTTTATAATAAATCGATCACCCTGAGTTTATTGAAAGAAGCCTGGTTAAAGCCTCTTTTGTTCTGCACAATGTAGTGAAGGTAAACAATTTGGCCATTTTGGTGAGTAAATTGAACTTTTAAACTAATGTTGCAACCTGTGGAGTAGTGGGGCTAGATTAACTATACGTTCTTCCCATGCTGGTGGTAACAACATGAACATACTGCATATACCCATGCATGCGTACAATTTAACCACGTGCACGCACGCACACACACACACACATACACGCTTTTATCCCAGAAAGAAAGACTTACACTTAAATTGCACCTTTCACAACCAATGGATATTTCAAAGTGTCTTGCAGCCAACGAAGTACTTCTGAGGTGTACTTACTGTTGAAAAACAGGAGACCCAGCAACCAATTTGCACACACCAATATTTTTTATGATGTTGATTGAGGGATAAACATTGGCCAAGGTACTAGGGATAACGCCCCTTGTTGTCTTCAAAATAGTGCCTTTCGATCTTCTACATTCACCGAGGGCAGACAGGACCCCAATTTAGCATCTCATTGGAAATATGGCAACTTTGAGAGTGCAGCAGTCCCTTAGTGCCACAGCTGACACATCTACCCATGTTATACAAAACCCAAGCCGGCAGGACACTGCATGTATGCGCGCACATGTGTACACACGCACATCATCCAACAGCCAAACTAGCACAGACACAGATCTCATTTTCATAGAATGGTAACAACACAGGAGGCCATTCTGCCTGTTGTATCTGTACTAGCTTTCTGCAAGAGTAACTCACCTAGTCCCACTCCCCTGCTTTTTCCCCATAGCCCTGCATTTTTTTCTCTTCAGATAATTGTCTGATTTTCTTTCAAATGCTTTGATTGAATCTGCCTCCACCACATTCTCAGGCAGTGGATTCCAGAGCCTAACCATTTGCTGGGTAAAAAACAGTTTGTCTTCCACTTTCTTTTGCGTTGACCGCAGTAGGAGAGCAGAAGAGGTAGTTGTTTCAATAACCCCTCTGTGAGAAAGAAAGGCACTTATCAGACATCCAGGATGTAAGAGGCTGTGTATTTGGAGTACACGAGTTCAGCAACGCTTGATGTGGCAGGAGTTCAGTGTTCAACAGAATCAGAATAAATTAAGTTCACAAAATAAATTGACCTGCCAAATTCATGGACCTTATAGTACAAATATAAGGCTTTGGCCATTTGTAGCTACCCCCCATTTTATCTCTCTCTCTCTCTCTCTCTCTCCCTCCCCCCGCCCCGTTCTTGGTTGGCTCTTGACTGATGACTAATGAAGTGTAACGAATTTATGGGAGAAACACGTTTTCTTTCATTAACTTGATACATCAATCTAGATGTGATAAGAATAATTGTGGTTTTAGCTGATACAGTGCTTGCATTTCTTTCCTGCGCAGGTGGTAAAGCTGAAACAGATCGAGCACACACTCAATGAAAAAAAGATTCTTCAGGCTGTCAGGTTCCCTTTTTTGGTGCGGCTAGTATTCTCATTCAAGGTGAGTGTGTTCGTTGCTGCACGTGAGATTACCTTGCATTCCTAGTTCTTATGTCATTTACGAAGTTTAAAAGCATGTGCAGGGGAGCAGAATAAACTCTTCCAGCAAACAGAACAGAAGAATTCCTGTTTCCTTCTGTAATTCTTGTTCATCCTTTGAGGTGAAGGTGATCACGTTCTGCAGTGTTTGATAGGGTTCTGGTGTGTATATGGGTGACAGCTAAGGCCAGTCTGTGCCCAGAAGGTTCTACTGTAAATAGGGAGCAGATACTGCAGATGATTGAGATTTGGATGAGTTGCTGGCTCAGAATTTCCTCTGCTTGCTTGCTTCTCTCTCTTTCTGATATACTTTTGCTTTTGACGGAGGCCGCACTGTTTCTTATTTGGTTGCGCCAGGTGCAGTGATCCTGGGTGAGCTTCTCCCAGGACAGGGAGGAGATTGCTGGGGCCTTGACAGAAATCTTTGTATCCTCACTAGCTACAGGTGAGGTCCCAGAGAAGTGGAGAATGGCCAATGTTGTTCCATTGTTTAAGAAGGGTAGCAGGGATAAACCAGAAAATTACAGGTCGTCAGTGGTAGGGAAATTATTGGAGAAGATTCTTTGTGACAGGATTTACTACCATTTGGAAGCAAATGGGCGTATTAGTGAGAGGCAGCATGGTTTTGTGAAGGAGAGGTCGTGTTTCACTAACTTGATTGAGTTTTTTGAGGAAGTGACAAAGATGATTGACGATGGAAAAGCAGTGGATTTTATATACATGGATTTCAGTAAGGCCTTTGACAAGGTCCCTCATGGCAGACTGGTATAGAAGGTAAAGTCGCACGGGATCAGAGGTGAGCTGGCAAGATGGATACAGAATTGGCTTGGTCATAGAAGACAGAGGGTAGCAGAAGAAGAGTGCTTTTCTGAATGGAGAGCTGTGACTAGTGGTGTTCCACAGGGATCAATGCTGGGACCTTTGCTGTTTGTAGTATACGTAATTGATTTGGAGGAAAATGTAACTGGGCTAATTAGTAAGTTTGCAGGCGACACTAAGGTTGGAGGAGTTGCAGATAGTGAAGAGGATTGTCAAAGGATACTACGGGATATAGATTGGTTGGAGACTTGGGTGGAGAAATGGCAGATGGAGTTTAATCTGGACAAATGCGAGATAATGCATTTTGGAAGGTCTAATACAGGCAGGAATTATACAGCAAATGGCAGAACCCTTAAGTGCAATGACGGGCAGAGGGATCAGAGGGTGTACAGGTCCACAGGTCACTGAAAGTGGTAACACAGGTGGATAAGGTAGTCAGGAAGGCATATGGCATGCTTGCGTTCATCGGCAGGGATATTGAGTATAAAAGCTGGGAAGTCATGCTGCAGCTGTATAGAACCTTAGTTAGGCCACACTTGGAATATTGCATGCAATTCTGTTCGCCACATTACCAGAAGGATATGGAGGCATTGGAGAGGGTGCAGAGGAGGTTTACCCCAGGATGTTGCCTGGTCTGGAGGTTATTAGCTATGAGAAGAGGTTGGAGAAACTCAGATTGTTCTCACTAGAGCAACGGAGATTGAGGGGCGACTTGACAGAAGTTTACAAAATTGAGTGGCATGGACAGAGTAGATAGTCAGAAGCTTTTTCTCAGGGTGGAAGAGTCAATTACTTGGGGACATAGATTTAAGGTGAGAGGACAAAACTATAAAGGTGATGTGCGGGGCAATTTTTTTACTCAGAGGGTAGTAAGTGTCTGGAATTCGCTGCCAGAGGAGGTGGTGGAAGCAGGTACGATAGCGGTGTTTAAGAGGCAGCTTGGCAAATACATGAGTAGGATGGGAATAGAGGGATGCGGACACCGGAAGTGCAAAATGTTTTAGTTTGACAGGCAATATGATCGGTGCAGGCTTGGAGGGCTGAAGGGCCTGGTCATGCGCTGTACTTTTCTTTGTTCTTTGACTCAAAGTTGATATCAAAACTCCTAAGTGAAGCCTTTAGAGTGTCCTTGTAGCGCTTCCTTCAACTGCTGTGACCACAACCCAGACTCAAGCTCTCCATGGAAGATTCGCTTTGGTAAGCGAGTGACAGGGATTCTGACTACATGACCAGCCCAACTTGGGGTGAATGTTTGGTACGCCAGCTCGGGTGAACACCTCAGTGTCTGGCACTTGGTCCTGCCACCTGATCTTCAGAAGCTTCCGAAGTCAGCTCAGGGTAAAGTGGTTGAGCTTCTTGACATGACACTGGTATACAGTTCAAGTCTCAAAGGTATTGAGCAGACTGGGAAGGACTGTTACTCTATAGGCTTTTGGTTTGGTAGGCAGACTTACTCCTCTTCATTCCAAGACTTGATGTTCAAAGTCTGCCGAAGGCTACATTTCCTTTGGCAATTCTTGCCTGTGTCTCACTCTCAATATAGACAGCTTGAGAGAGAGAGTGCTGTCGAGATAAGTGAACTTATCCACTCCTGACTGGTTCATAGACTGAAACCTTGGATTCGAAATAGGGCTTTCCTGGAGCAGGCTGGCACATTACTTCAGTTTTCTTTGTGCTGACCGTAAGGCCAAAGTTGCATGCATTGGAGAGCAAGTCTGTGCCACCTTGCATGTCCAGCTCTGGGCTGGCAGCTAGTGCACAGTCATTGGCAAACAGGAAATCATGAATTAAGTCCTTGGAGATCTTGGTCCTTGACTGTGTTCGTCTCAGATTGAGCAGCTTTCCATCTATACAATACCTGATCTCAATGTCAGGATCATCACCGTAGAAGGCATCGGAGAACATGGTGAAGAAAAGTTTGTTGAAGAGGGTTGGAGCCAGCACACAGCCCTGTTTAACTCCATTAGTGACTGGGAATGGGTCAAAAGACTCAGCCAGGACACGTGTGAGCATGCCTTCATGGAACTGTCAGACTATTTAATGAATTTCTCAGGGCTGCTGAATTTCTCCATGGCTGACTCTATCAAAGCCCTTGGTCAGGTCTGTAAACATGATGTTGAGATACATGGAACTGTCTAACTGCAAACACCATATCAGTGGTTCCTTGACCTTTTCTGAAACCGCACTGACTCTCTGGCAGCAGATCCTGGCCTAGGTATTGCACTTAACAGTTCAGAAGGATTCTGGCAGTGATAGAAAGGAGTGGGATTCCTCTTGCAAGATTGCTGAGTTCCTTTTGACTTTATAAGAGCTGTGCTGGCTATTGAAGATTCTCTTTATTTCTAACTTTCCTGTTGCAGATTATCTGTTCAGTAGGATCCTTCTCTTGGATTGGTTTGAAAGTTACACTTGACAGTAATATTTTGGCTTTAGAGGGAAGTTTTTTTTTTAACCAACTGATTGACCCATAGAAGAAACCTCCATAAGCCAATAAAATGAGGTGCTCAGCTCACACTGCCATGTTCACCAAGAGAACAGGAAACTTCTTCCCCATGATGGCCTGTGACAAACACTTTGGAAAACTTTAACAATACAGAAACATTCATCGAGTCTTGCATCACAAGAGGACAGCCTGTGCCAGTTCTTTTAAAGAAGATTAGCCCCACTCCCCAGATTTTCTTTCGCCAGATCCGTGCAAATTAATCCTTTGAGTGTTCCATCCTTTCAGATAGTGCACCCCAGATCTTAACCCTCTATATGAAGAAATTTCTCTTCAGTTTCCCCTGAAGTTCTTTGACAATTAATTTAAATCTATGACCATTGGTTACTGACCCAGTTGCCAGAAGAAATAGATTCTCCCTATCTGCTCTATCAAAACCTCCCATAATTTTGAAACATTGTCAGATCAGCCATTAGCTTTCTCTGCTCTAAGGAGAACAAGCCTAGCTTGTCCAGTGTCTACACAGAACTGAACTCCTTCATCCCTGGTATCACTTTGGCTACCTGAACTGAGTGTTTCTAGTATTTCATGTTGTCTGAGGGCACCCACAATCAAGTCTTGGCATCAATGTCTAGAGGACTGACATTCTGAGTTATATCTTTTAAGTACTTCCTTTCAGTCAAACTTCATTTTCCCCCAGGTAACTTTTTTTTTGGACTGCAGTATCTACACCTATCTAACCAAATGGCTCATTAAAAACCCATCTCACAATTCGCCAAGACTGAGCTTACTGAGGTGGCTCAGACTGTCCCTTCATATATGCTGGATTCTTAATTTGGTCTCATTGTTTCCAGACTGTTTGGGGCCATCCCACCATAAGTGATGAGCCAGAGGTTATATGTGGGAATCCACAGGACAAGAGACTATCAGAAGTGCTGAAAAGAACATGTGGGTATCCTGCTTGGAAACTAAAGGAATAGGATGTAAAGTTGTGTTTGAGGCAAGGGCAGTAAAGAAAAGTGGGCAATGGTGTAGTGGTTTTACACAAAGCAGAAAAAGTTTGAATTTTGTCCATCAAATCTCTACTTTCCACAGACGGGAAGAGAAGTGGTTTTATAAATCTGATCACCTAGTTAAAAAGGCTGAATGCTATTCATTGGGAATTTCAATCACCAGGATATTGACCAGGAAAGAATAGGTTAAAGAAGAATTCATGCTTTTAGAGGTGCGGAAGGATTACTTTGTTTGTTTACCAATCAGTGGATCTGATCTAATCCAGGTTTAATACATAAGTTAGAATAAAGGGAACATCAGTCCAAAAAGGAGTTTAGAACAAAAATTGGATTTGAAAAAGAGTAAACTTCAAAATAAAGATTAATTGTAACACTATAAGGGTCGGGAAATCTACAAGAGGCAACTGTGAAATATGCAAGGAATTTTATGCAAGGAATTTTAGTGAGGCTATCATCTAAATTAGTTCCATGAAAATCAGAACAGCAGAACCTTCTTGACCTGCTGCAGTCTCCATATGATGGATGCTGTTAGGTAGGAAGTTCCAAAGCTTTGACCCAGCAAAGATGAAAGAACGGTGATGAAGATTAGTATTAGGGACAGGTAGGTTGCATTCAAAATCTGCATGGGATCCAGTAGGCAGAGGACTAAATACATTATGGCCTGAATTTTTTCTGCGTTGGTCAGACGGGCACGGCGGGAGCGGGCAGGGGCAGTCACGGAGCAGACCACTGCCCACGATCGGCTCCGCACCGCCATTTTAAGCGGGTGGGCCAATTAAGGCCCGCCCAGCATAATACGCGAGCGGTAGCGCGCTACCTGTGCAGGCGGGGTTGACTAAAGGACTGGACAAAGAAACAAAAGCTTTTAACAAAGCACATTGCCTGTTGGACATATTGTTAAACAAGCATGCATTATTGCTATACTCAATAATCACAACAGCTGATCTAATGTACTCATATTGCCACTTGGTAGATAGGGAACACTCAAATGAAGTGGGAATGGGGACGTGCTATTAGATCCACATGTCCATGGGCTAACATTTCAAATATCACTTTAATAGCATCTGTAGAGTTACCACTTTTATTAACCTTATCATAAACATTACTGATTAAGGCTGTCAGCCAAGTAAGTCCTAACTGTAGGTTTTTATGCGCCTCTTGTGCACCCTCAATTTCTGTCACTCCAACATTAATGGCCATGTCTCCAGCTAGCTAGCCTGAAATTCTGGAATTCCTTCCCGATTTCTGCCTTTCTACCCCTCTGTCTTCCATTAAGACCCTCCTTATAACTATTCTTCATTGTCCAAGCTATTTGGTCGCCTGTCCTAATATCTCCTATGTAGCTCAATGTCACATTGTGTCTGATACTCTCATGAGATGTCTTGCATATAAATGCAAGTGTTGTGTGTGTAAATGGGGTTCCTAACAAAGTCATGGCAGCAAAACGGGAGAATATCTGAGGAAACTCGCTCCGATGTTAAAAAAACACCCATGATCCACCTAGCACAGTCATCCCACTACCACTTATCTACATGTGTGTGCAAACGCAACTCTTGAGACCACCAGAAGGCCTTGGGCTCACCCATCTTGCACGACAGCCCTGTTCAACCCTTGCCCAATTCCATCTACAGATGACACTTTAGCAACATGTAATTTGGTAGTAATGTTTCCTGTGTCCCTAGTGTGAGATTACATCTGACAGCTTGGAGTTTTTGAGTTTTCTGTTTTGCGGCTCCTATCTTAAACTTTTTTCCATTAGTATGGAGCTAGCCATCATTGTGGTGATTTATCAGTTTGTGTATAGTTGGGTGGGGTGGTGAGTGTAGGAATTCCTTTGCTGTTTTTGTGCTTTGTTGGGCTTGTTTTTATTTGCATTCTCTTTTTTTTTCAGGATAACACTAATTTGTATATGGTGATGGAATATATTCAAGGTGGAGAGATGTTTTCACATTTAAGGAGAAGTGGAAGATTCAGGTTAGTCTCTTAAAGCTGTAAAAAGTGATGCATTTGGCTGCAATTTGTGCTGAGCCTCACATCTAACTAAACACATCTAATTCGCATCATGACTGCATAAACAGTGTTGGAAGTGTGACCAAACACTTAGCCGGAAGACAGTAGCAAACAGTGATTGTTCTTTTCGTTCACAATATTTCACCATCTGTTTTAGCTGTGTTGTTCTGTCTTTGTTTTGCCCTATGCAAGCGATTTGGGGTTAGAAGGTGACCCGTCACTTAATTGGTTTTTGATATTGATTCGTATTAAACTTTGCACAATCTTGTTTGACATCCCATTTTGCAGGATGAAGCATGTGACACAAAGAGCTGAAGCCAGTACAAGACCAGAGCTATGATGTCTGTTCGCGAATGTATTGATGGGGGAAAGGCATATTCTTTCATGGGGTGTGGGCTTCGCTGCCAAGGTCAATATTTATTTCCAGTAACCCTTGAGAAGGTGGTGGTGAGCCACTGCTTTGAACCGCTGCAGTCCAAGTGGTGTAGGTACACCCACAATGCTGTTAGGGAGAGAGTTCCAGGATTTTGACCCTGTGACAGTGAAGGAACGGAGATATAGTTCCAAATCAGGATGCTGTGTGACTTTGATGGGAACTTGCAGGTGGTGGTGTTCCCATGCATCTGCTGTTCTTGTCCTTTGTAGAGGTTGTGGGTTTGGAAGGTGCTGTTGGAGGAGCCTTGGCTAGTGCCTGCTGCAGTGCATCTTGTAGATGGTACACACTGCTGCCACAGTGCTTCAGTTGTCGAGTGGGGGAGTGACTGTTTTAGGTTCCATTGACCCAGGAAGACTTTAAAAATCTGAATATACTGTTTGAAGAAGAGCAGGGAGTTTTCCTCGGTGACCTGACCAATACTACCAAAAATTAGATTAACGGGCGTACATCTCACTATGCTGGCATAAAAAATCTCCCATATTTGCCCACTTAACAATAGCTATTGAACTATAAAAGTTAATTCACTGCGTGAAACACTTTGAGAAGCTTGAGGCTCTTTAACAGCACTTAGGGTGCTTTATTGCATTAAAGGTGCTGAATAAATGCAAGCTGTTGTCTAACATGATACAGTACTATATAAATGTAATTTTGTCTTTCTTTTCTTTTTAACAGTTTCTTCCCACTTTAATTCTTGCTACGTCCTGCCCCTGTATCTTCCTCCTTCTCTTTCCCTCTCCCCACTCCATTTCTTTGAATGGCTACCACTGTCTTTTCTTTCTTGTGCTGTTTGTACCCTTGTTTGTGTCCCATTCTTTTCTTTCCCTCTCGTATGCCTCCCTTTGCCTCAGTGCAACCACTTCCACTGCTTTTCCTTTATTAATTTACCTAATATCTGTGTTACCCCAGCTAAAGCCCAAAGTAAGCAGCAAGCTGGGAGTTAACAGGTAGTGGGCTGGAAGCGGATGTGACCAAATTGGAAATGTTTTTGGTAGTTTTAAGTGCAAATGGCGCCTTCAGCTGGTGTAACACTGCAACTGCGAAAGCCAGAAGGTCACAAGTCAACTGACAGGAGAGTTCCTTTGACAGGCAACGTGATTAAATGCTAATGGGTACATAAGAATAATATGGTCTTGTTGAAATGTTGGAAAGAGCAGGAAAGATCACTCTTGATAATCGTTATCTTCTTCAAGCTGAAACAAACCTGTCTTTAAGCAATTTTAGATGTTTGAGCGACTCTACCGTTGTTCATTTTTCCATAGTGTTGGTTCATATAGTTAATTCAGCTGCAAAGGAAGTGCTTCTGGCCAAAATAAAACCTCATTCCTGCAGTTGTCCCTGCTACTTTGCCACATTTTGTTGTATTATGTACCCTCCACCATTGTCATCCTGCCTTTTTCTTTCAAGTGATGATGCTTGGGCACCAGTGTGCAGTTAATTTTACATTTCATTCTGAAACTCCTCCACACTGAACAAGCTATTTGTTGCCTCACTGACCTCGAGACTGAATTTAATTGTGGTTTTCTTGTTTCCAGTGAACCTCACTCACGATTTTATGCAGCACAGATTGTCCTAGCGTTCGAATACCTCCATTCACTAGACCTTGTCTACAGAGACCTGAAGCCTGAAAATATACTGATTGACCAATATGGCTACATTCAGGTATGGGGGAATGCCACAGGAATGGCCTACACACTGCGCTGCACATCAGGTACCTACTTGCAGGCTACACCCTGAGAATGGGGTGTTTGCCATACTCCAGGAAAATCCCAGTTTTATGGGATGAAATGACTCTGAAATGGGGTTGGCACTATAACATTGGAATGCAGGAGGAGCTATTCAGGGGGTGCCACAGATGAGGGCTGAATGCAAGTAGGTGAAATGGCTTGAATAAGAGTATGAGTCACATTGGACAAGTTGGGGAAGGAGGGGGAGGACAGTGGAGTGAAGGTGTGTGTGGAAGGTACAACAATGGAAAGAGGTCAGGGGAGAGTAGTGCTGTTTGAGCAAAAACAGTATAGGATCCACCAGCACAATTTTGGGGATGATTGAAAGATGTGGGTTTACAGCAACCCACATGCACTTTGGATCAATAAATGTATAGTGACAATGGAAGGGCTGCGTGCTTATTCCTCCGATCTGGACCTCCTTTTACTGCACAATTAGAGGGTGGGTCGGTGACATCACTGAGGAGAAAATAAATCCTACTGTGGATTGAGGCAGAATTATAAAAGATAAATATATTAGAGGTAATTCTGCTGCAGAAGACAACTGCTGAGTGCTGGTTTTACCATTGTCTCATAGCTCTGTATGAAGACCAGTCTCCCCTACCCGCAACTGTAAATTACACTTCCAGTTAATTTCCTGCAATAATTTCTGCTATATTTTCACAGTGAGATGTGCTAACAGCATTAGCTATTACATTACTAAGGTACTACTCATTAATACTTACTACTCATTAACACTGAGAAATGCTAGCTCCCACTCTACATCCATCATATCCAACATAAAAAAAGGTTGGAATGCAGAAAGGCCATTTTTCCCATCAAGCTCACTCCTTCCACGTCCCTAGGTTCCAATATGAAACAAGTAGATCTGTTCGCAGCTCTATAATCCTCAAACCCCTTTCTTGACAATTTCCTTTTAAAGCTATCAATTGATCAAGCATTAGCTCCTTTTCTTGATCATCTGTTAACACATCTACTATCCTTGAGAAGAAAGGGAGAAACTGTGTCAAGTATTTTCACATTCTTCTCCAGTTCAGTCATCCGAGACTTGATAATTTATTCCTAGAATCATCTTTGTTATTCTTTTCTTGAACCCTTCCTGATGTATAAATACCCTTCTTTGAGGTAGGGTAACCAAACTGCATGCTGTAGTCAAAAATTGGACACCTGTAATGTATAAAACATCATTACCACTTGGGACTTGTATCCAATACAGTCTAGATGCACTCCTGTCCCCAATTTCCTTATTGGCAATTTAGTCATCTAACTGCCTACTTTGTGGGTCAAATCAATGGCCCACGTCCTTTATTCCCCCTCACAATCCTGCTGTATGTTGGGCTCAAGTTGGAAAGTACGCTAGCCAACGGACTATTCATTCATTGTGTTTTGTAAACACTGGCTTGAATCCCATTCCTAGTCCATGATGTTGTGAGATTTGTTTATTTATTCACTTCCACTGTTTGTTTTCCTACATAAGTTACTGGATGTTTATTCCGGTTAAAACACATTTGTCTTAGTATCTGCTCCATTGGCCTTATCCCTTGGATGACTGTTGTCTCCTTTCTCTTGTTAACTGCCTGTGCAAAAAGGTCACAAGAAGCAAATCTAATTTTTATTGCTACTAGTACTTTTCTCCAAACTAGCACCACTAAATTCCTATCTATCATCTTAGTAGTAACGGTGGGACCAAATAGTACCCATGCATGGTAAACAACCACACCCGGAAGCAGCTGCTGTTGACAATTCACCCAGTTCTCACTTGTGCCTCAAAACACCATATCCTTGCATTGTCTTAGTTAACGTGCTAAACCTAGTGAGAGTAGCCAAGGAGTAATATTCAAACACTTTGTCAATTCCAGACCTCTGAAAGTGAAACAAAACTCTGCTGTGGAGGGCAAGTGATATTGTCACTGGGCTGATAATCCAAAGACCCAGGTTCTGGAGACCTGTTGGAATCCCACCACAACAGATGGTGGAATTTTAATTCAGTAAAAATCTGAAGACCTAATGAAACCATTGTTGATTGTCATTAACAACACATCTGGTTCTCTAATCCCCTTCAGAGAAGGAAATCTGCCATCCTCACCTGGCCTGGCCTACATGTGACTCCGGATCCACAGTAATGTGGTTGACTCTTAAACGCCCTGTGAAATGGCCAAACAAGCCACTCAGTTGTACCAAACCGCTAAAAAGTCAATAAAAAGGTGCTGGATCCTAGTCACCAGTTTGTTGCACGCTTGTGGGATGACCGAGTTGGTACAATAGGCAGAGTTGATCAGCAGACGCTTCTTAGGTGGAACAGCTCCTGTTTTTTTACAAAGGCACTCAGCAGCCACACTTTTGTGCTTTCATATCTAACCCTATCTCCATACTTCTGACTACTAACTACAGACTACTGACTACTGAAGTAGCCCGCGCTACTCCTCTGTTGGTTACATAAGATCATACGATCTTCTTTTATAACATCCTTCTTAAAAATATACTATTCGTTACATAAAACCATAATAATAACCATATAAATTCAGTCTTTCTGGGGGCTTCCTTATGTGTGTAGAACGTCTCAGCTCTACAACTTCAGATGTTCTGTCAGGAACTTCGTCTTCTGAAGTTGTCTGAACGTCAGGTTCTTTGGCGGGCACCTGCAAATCTGTTTCTTAAACTCTTGCGGGTACAACAGACACACCTGACACATCTATACTAGGTTGAGTTCTCTCAACAGGAAACGTTGGCCCGGCCATGAACACTGGTGGAATCATTTCTTGGTGATTTGTTTCTCTCTACCTCAGATGATCCGCATGTTTCTGTATGACTCAGTCTTCCACCTTTACACAGTTAGATAGAGGTCCAGTCATTGCACTTATTTCACCTTTTAATCACTTTGGTCCTTCTCCAAAGTTCTTCATATATACCATCTCTCCTGTGGTAAACTTCCTGTCACAACTATGCCAATCATGTCTAGTTTTCTGGCTTCCCTGACTCCTTTCCTCCTTTCTACCATTCCCCCCCTAAATTCAGCATTATTAAACTCAACCTCGTCCTAAGACGGCGTTTCACCAATAATTCCGCAGGCGTGACACCTGTTGTTGTGTGACGGGTGGTCCTATAATGAAAAAGAAAGTGTGCTAGCTTGGTTGCCATGGAGTCTCCAGTTAACTTTTTCATGGCTGACTTGAACGTTTGAACTGCTCTTTCGGCCAGTCCATTTGAGGAAGGGTGGTACGGTGAAGTTTTTACGTGAGTGATACTGTTGAGTCTGATAAAGGCGTTGAAACTCAGCACTCATAAATGCCATCAGATACAACTATCTCTGGTAGTCCGTGAATGGCAAAACTTTGACAAGCTTCTCAATTGTAGCAGAAGACATTGGTGACTTCACTTCATATCTGTCCATCCATTTTGAGTGGGCATCAACAATGAGCAGAAACATTGTTCTCATGAAAGGTGCCACATAGTCAATGTAACCGCACCCATGGCATTCCTGGCCACCCCCAAGGGTGTAACGGAGCTGTTGAAGGTAACTTTTGCAATTGCAGACACTGCACACAATTCTTCACCAACCTTCAAATTATTCCTCTTCGCCAGTTTGTTGGATCCTAGTCACCAGTTTGTTGGGACTTACGGATCCTGGTTGCACGTTTGTTGTGGGATGGCCAAGTTGGTACTATAGACAGAGTTGATCCGCAGACACTTCTTGGGTGGACACATTCTGTTTATTTACAAAGGTATTCAGCAGCTACACTTGGATGCTTTCACATATATCCCTATCTCCATTCTTCTGACTACTAACTACAAACCATTAACTACTGAAGTCACCCACGCTACTCCTGTATTGGCTACATAAGATCATATGATCTTCCTTCATAACATCCTTCTTAAAAATATACTACACATTACATAAAACCATAATTACCACAAAAGGAATGAAACCAGACACACTACCAGGCATCAACCTAGGCACCGGAGACGACAACGGCAAACCCAGCCCAATTGTCCCTGTAAAGCCCTCCTTAACTAGCATCTGGGGGCTTGTGCCAAAATTAGGAGAGCTGTCTCACAGAAGAGTCAAGCAACAGCCGACATAGTCATACTCATGGAATCATACCTTACAGATCATGTCCCAGAAACCACCATCCCTGGGTATGTCTTTCGTACCAGCAGCGCAGAACGAGCAGAGGTGGCAGCACAGTGGTATAAAGTTGGGAGGGAGTTCCCCTGACATCGAGTCCGGCCATCACCAAGAACGGTTGAGTAGCACCACCACAGACTGAGCTGGCTGAATTCTAAAGGACATAGCTGCTCGACTGGGTCTGCAGCAGGTGGTGATGGAACTAATAAGAGGCAAAAACCTCTTCCTCACCATCTGTCCATGACAGTATTGGTAGGAGTGACCACCACACAGTTCTTGTGGAGACAAAGTCCTGTCTTCACATTGAGGATACCCTCTATCATGTTGTATGGCACTACCGCCAAGCTAAATGGGATAGATTTCTAGAAACTCAAGACTGGACCTCCATGAGGCGCTGTGGACCATCAGCAGCAGCAGAATTGTACTCAACCACAATCTGTAGCCTCATGGCCCGGCTTTTCCCCCACTCTACCACAAAGCCAGGGGATCAACCCTGCATGCCAGAACTAGCGCCAGGCATACCTAAAAATAAAGTAGCAACCTGGTGAAACTACAACACAGGACTACTTGCATTTCAAACAGCATAAGCAGCAAGTGACAGACAGAGCTAAGTGATTCCACAACCAACGGATCAGATCAAAGCTCTGCAGTCCTGCCACATCTAGTCATGAATGGTCGTAGATAATTAAACAACTCACTGGAGGAGGAGGCTCCACAAATATCCCCATTCTCAATGATAGGGGAGCCCAGCGCATCAGTGCAAAAGATAAGGCTGAGGCATTTGTAACAATCTTCAGCCAGAAGTCAATGACCCATCTCTGCCTCCTCTGCAAGCCCCCAGCGTCGCAGATGCCAGTTTTCAGTCAATTTGATTCACTCCAAGTGATATCACAGAATGACACAGAATCACAGTGCAGAAGAGGCCCTTCTGCCCACCGAGTCTGCACTGACATGTGAGAAACACCTGACCTACCTACCTAATCCCATTTACCAGCACTTGGCCCATAGCCTTGAATGTTATGACCTGCCAAGTGCTCATCCAGGTACTTTTTAAAGGATGTGAGGCAACCCACCTCCACCACCCTCCCAGGCAGTGCATTCCAGACCGTCACCACCCTCTGGGTAAAAAAGTTTTTCCTCACATCCCCCCTAAACCTCCTGCCCCTCACCTTGAACTTATGTCCCCTTGTGACTGACCCTTCAACTAAGGGGAACAGCTGCTCTCTCTCCACCCTGTCCATGCCCCTCATAATCTTGTACACCTCGACTTGGTCACCCCTCAGTCTTCTCTGCTCCAACGAAAACAACCCAAGTCAATCCAACCTTTCTTCATAGCTTACATGTTTCATCCCAGGCAACAGCCTGGTGAATATCCTCTGCACCCACTCCAGTGCAATCACATCCTTCCTATAATGTGGCGACCAGAACTGCACACAGTACTCCAGCTGTGGCCTCAATAAGGTTCTATACATCTCCAACATGACCTCCCTACTTTTTTAAGCTATGCCTCGATTGATAAAGGCAAGTGTCCCATATGCCTTTTTCACCACCCCACTAACATGCCCCTCTGCCTTCAGAGATGTATGGACACACATGCCAAGGTCCCTTTGTTCCTCAAAACCTCCTAGTGTCATGCCATTCATTGAATACTTCCTCGTCAAACTACTCCTTCCAAAGTGTCACAAAACAGCTGAAGGCACTGGATACTGCAAAGGCTTTGGGCCCTGACAGTATTCCGGCAATAATACTGAGGACTTGTGCTCCAGAATTTGCCATTCCCCAAGCCAAGCTGATCTAGTACAGCTACAACACTGGCATCTACCTGGGCAATGTGAAAAATTGCCCTGGGTATGTCCTGTACACAGAAAGCAGGACAAATCCAACCCGCCCCATCAGTCTACTCTCGATCATTAGTAAAGTGATGGAAAGGGTCATCAACAGTGCTATCCAGTGGAACTTGCTTAGCAATAACCTGCTCACTGATGCTCAGTTTGGGTTCTACCAGGGTCACTCAGCTCCTGACCTCATTACAACCTTGGTTCAAAGATGGGCAAAAGAGCAGAACTCCAGAGGTGAGGCGAGAGTTACTGCCCTTGACTTCAAGGCCACATTTGACCGAGTGTAGAATCAAGTAGGGAGAAAACTCCACTGGTTGGAGTCATACCTAGCATAAAGGATGATGGTTGCAGTTGTTGGTGGTCAATCATCTCAGTTCCAGGACATCACTGCAGGAGTTCCTCAGAGTAGTGTCCTAGACCCAACCATCTTCAGTTTCTTCATCAGTGACCTTCCATCACAAGGTCAGAAGTGGGGATGTTCACTGATGATTGCACAATGTTCAGCACCATTCACAACTCCTCAGATACTGAAGCAGTCCATGTCCAGCAAGACCTGGGCAATATCCAGGCTTGGGCTAACAAGTGGCAAGTAACATTTGTGCCACACAAGTGCCAGGTAATGATGATCATCTCTGTATCGTTCCAACAAGAGAATCCAACCATCGCCCTTTGACATTTGTAGCATTACCATCACTGTATCCCCCACTACCAACATCCTGGGGGTTACCATTGACTATAATCTGAACTGGACTAGCCGTATAAATACTGTGGCTACAAGAGCAGGTCAGAGGCTAGGAATCCTCCAGTGAGTAACTAACTCACCTCCTGACTCCCCGAAGCCTGTCCACCATCTACATGGCACAGGTCAGGAGTGTGATGGAATACTCTCCACTTGCCTGGATGAGTGCAGCTCCCACAACACTCAAGAAGCTTGACACCATCCAGGACAAAGCAGCCCGCTTGATTGCCACCCCTTCCACCCTTTCTGTTTACTCTGTTCACCTATCATTTGGGGAGATGGGTGGGAGGACTCACCATTAATCAAATTTGTCAAAATTGTGCCTATGTGAAAAATGTAAGGAACCTTAATGGCAAGAAAGGGATTTGAGCAAAAGAAATAGACATGGCTATGGAGAAGCAGATGGGAATTTAATGTGGATTTAAGGTAACATATTGAACAGGAAATGTGAACCTTTATAGAATAAAGAGGTCAGATCCTGTGTTGAGTGAAATTTTGAGGATAAATATGTCAAACCCGACAGGGCTTCACAGTCCTCTTGAAGAGGAGATCCCATTAAGGCAAAGTACTGCAGGTGCTGGAAATCTGAAATAAAAACAGAAAATGCTGGAAATACTCAGCTGCTCCGGCAGCAGCTGTGGAGAGAGAAACAGAGTTAATGTTTCAAGTCCAATATGACTTTTCTTCGGAATTCCGTATTGGACTGAAAACATTAAACCTGTTTCTCTCTCCACAGATGCTGCTAGACCAGCTGGGTTCTTCCAGCACTTTCTTTTTATTTAAGACTCAAGGATCTATCCTATACAGACTGATTCTTCAAGAATAATAAAAATTTTATTACGGCGATTAAAAAAAGTGGGAGAAAAACACGTACAACTGCTCTAAAGTGTTTCTCTGAGATTGATTCAAAATCTGACTCATCTCTAGGTGACAGATTTTGGCTTTGCCAAGAGGGTAAAGGGTAGAACCTGGACGCTGTGTGGGACTCCGGAATACCTGGCTCCTGAGATCATCCTCAGCAAGGTAAGGAGCAGCCATTTTCTCCCTACAAACTGCAGCACCTTCCAACTCCTTCCAGCTCATCAGTAACTTACCCCATGACAACCTAGTGTCAACATTTTTTCTCTGATTTTCTTTGTTTCTTGGATATTCAGTGCTTTTAATACATCACCAACATACCACTGGTAAACCCCAAAATTTTCCTTTAAAAGCAGCGAATTCAATATTGTGCTGACATGTTAGGCACATAAGGCACTTAGTTAGATTATAATTGCAATCTCATTGTTTACAAGTCTAGAGATCCAATTGTTGCTACACTATAGACCGATAGTATATGTATCTGTAACAACAGTTCTACAGATAATTACCTACAGTAACTTTGTTAGATATATTGAGAAGAGTGGGGGGGGGGGATAATTACAAAATTCTAGTTACGTGGTGTATTAACCTTCTATTAATTTAAATAATATTTTTAAATAATAGACAAGTTTTCTAACGAAAGTCTATGTGGATATTGGGTGGACACTGGTTGTCATTTTCATTGACCCCCTAAAAGTGTTAACTCGTTACTTGGGAAATGCATAGGCACTAGCCTCCCTCGTGCCACTTATTCATTTGTGCACATGACCAACGCCATCGTGGTCATCGTGAGCCCAGTCCTATACTTAATTGATGGCCACACCTGCGCTCTTCCAGCAAGGATTGTTAGCCAGCAGCTATCTTAGCAACCCTGGCTGCCCTGTCCCAAACTAACCCATCAAAGCCAGTTATAAAGCCCCAATTACTGGTCCAGCTGAAATCAGCTAATTTGGCAGAGATGGGGAATGAATCTATTTTACTGATCCATGTCTCTTCTTCCTTCAGGGCTATAACAAAGCTGTGGATTGGTGGGCATTAGGGGTCCTAATCTATGAAATGTCTGCTGGGTATCCTCCATTTTTTGCAGACCAGCCTATTCAGATTTATGAAAAAATAGTCTCTGGGAAGGTAAGCTGTGTGTTTCAGGAAACATGGTTGTTCTGACCTGTGCAATGAAAATAAGGAAAGATTTGAATTTATACAGCACCTCATCACATCACATTCAAGAGTTACTTTGAAATATTAGTCACTGTTTTGTGAGCAAATCACAAGATCCTACAAAGAGTAATAAACTGACAAGGTAGTCTGTTTTTAGTGGAGGAATGTTGGCCAGAACTCAGTGCTTTTTTTTTTTGAGTAGTATCTTGTGATCCTTAACACCCACCTAAACCACTGGGAGATGAAGAGGAGTTACTTGGCTTAATGTCTCTGAGGTACAATGCTCAAATTGTTCAGCACCACAGTGGACAATGTACTTCAGCCCTGGAATGAAACTTCTAACTGGAGAATGCTACCTCTGAACTACATTGTCACTGCTTTTGATAAGGACTTTGACTAATCAAGAGTCATACCCTAATTATAGATGAAATGAAAGGAAAGAGGATAGTAATATTAGATTTTCATGATGAGGGAAAATGTGTGCCTTGGAACATAGGAAATAGGAGCAGGAGTCGGCCATTCAGCCTGTCATGTCTGTTCCACTACTCAAACAGATCATGGCTGATCAGCTACCTCTACGTTGTTTCCACTACCACTACCACCCCCCCCCACCCCCCCCCAAATCCCTCGATGCCATTCATATCCAGAAATTTGTCAATTTCTGTCTTGAACATGTTCAATGACTGAGCTTCCACAGCCCTCTGGGATAGAGAATTCCAAAGATTCACTGCCCTCTGAGTGAAGAAATTCCTCCTCATCTCAATCTTAAATGGCCTGCCCCTTTATTCTGAGAAATTGGTGACCACTATGATGAAGTGTCATTTTGGGCATGCCACTTTTCTGATGAGACATTAAACTAGTGACCTTCTTGTCTGTTCAAGTGGATGTAAAAGATTCCATGGTGTTATTTGAAGATCAGAGCAGCTGTCCGGGTCTCCTGGCCAACTTTTATACTTTAACCATAAACCTTAATAAAAAAAAAGGTTAATTTAACTGATCGTTTATTTCATTGTTGTTTGTGGAGCCATGCTGTGTGCACAGTAGTTGATGCATTTCTAGTTCCTACACTTCAAAGCTACATCATTGGCTGTGAAGCACTTTGGGATATTTTCTAGATCACAGAATGACTAAATGTGAAAGGCACTATATGAATGCAGGTTTATTCTTCTTAATGCAACTTGTTGGAAGAAATGGACACCGAGACAAACACATTTTAACCTACCCCCACAGAGTTTGCTCTGACTACCCGATGTCACCTACTAAGCGACAGAAGCCCATTATCCTGCATGGTAATTTTTTGCCATCCAAGAGGGAAAAGATAGGTTAGGTCTCGATCCAGGCACATGTCCGGATGAAGCAAGTTCTGCTTATGTGCCTTTGTATCATTGTATCACGTACCTTTGATAGCTTCTTGCTATCTGTGTGTTAACAGTGTTGAGTGCTGAATTCCTTAGTGGGACACATGCTTCAAAATGCTTATTCCTGGGGTCAGGGCAATATGAGTATGAGCATCGCCCTCTTACCTTTCGCAGCTGGTCTGATTGAATGAAAGTCTCCTATCTTTTACCTGAATGGTTTGTATGGTCGTATTGTGTGTGTGTGTATATATATATATATATACATATATATATATAGGCCAATTATCTTAACGTCAGTGGTAGGAAAAATAATGGAATCCTTGCTCAAAGATGTGATAGGAAAACTTCTAGAAACTGAAAATATAATACCATAGTCAGTACAGATTTCAAAAAAGATCATGTTTAACTAACCTTTTTGAATAGTTTGAAGAAGTAACAGAAAGGGTAGATAACGATAATGCAGTAGACATAATATATTTAGAATTCCAAAAGGCCTTTGATAAGGTACCTTATAGGCAACTCATGACTAAGGTCAGAAATGTGGACACAGGAGACAAGTAATAGAATGGATAGCACCCTGGCTATAAAACAGAGAACTGTGGTTAAAGGTAGTTAATTAGACTGCTAAAACTGAGAAATAGTGTTCCACAGGGATTGTTCCTAGAACCACAGCTATTCACCATCTACATTAATGATTTGGACTTAGGGATTGGAAGTACAAATTCAAAATTTGTGGATGACACCAAATTTGGGGGGTGGTTGGTGTCATTGGGTGAATTTGGAGAACTATAGCAAAATATAGGAAGGCATTAATAAACTTATAGGATCGGTGAGTCATTGGTAAATGAACATCAGTGTGGATAAGTATAAGGTGATATATTCTGGTAGGATGAATAGGGAGGCCACATGCTTGTTTAAAAAAAAAAATCCTTTGCCCACATCATAAAGTCATTGTGGCACAGAAAGAGGCTGTTCAGCCCATCAGGTCCATGCTGTATCTCCTAGCCTGGGTGTCCTACCCCGGCAGTGGCCATGGCATTGGATCATCAATCTCCCCAAAATTATAAGTCACAATCTGGTTGAAAAGTAAATACCCACACAGTTACTCTTGTGCGCTGCCTCTGGGCCTTCAAGGTGCTCTAAGGTGAGGTATGGAACTGCGATGCACTGAAGCAGCACCCCGTCCAAATAGCTAGAGTTTAACACTCACACTGAAGACTATAATTTGTGACCCCCAGCCGCAATGAGGTTCCCCCTCCCCCTACCCCAGTCCACCACAAACAAGTATCAAAGTCGCCCCGTGTTGCTCACAGTTTTCTATCCATTGAACTCACAGTATATCACTGCGTGTGCCAAATCAGAAAATCTGCCCTTAATATAATTTCCATTCCCCCCCCCCCACCTCTGCATTTTGCCGAGCACCTAATGTTACATGAATCTAAGTCATGCCCACCTAACAGATTAACGTTTCTTTTTCAGGTGCGGTTTCCATCTCATTTCAGTTCAGACCTAAAAGACCTGCTTCGGAACCTGTTGCAGGTTGATCTGACCAAACGGTTTGGTAATCTTAGAAACGGTGTCGGTGACATCAAGAACCATAAGTGGTTTGTCAACACAGACTGGATCTCCATCTACAAAAGAAAGGTACCCTAGCCAGTCAGGACCTGTTTCTCAGAGAGTGGGATATCCGGGGATTGTGCCTTGTGCAGCTGTTTACTATGACAGGGTGGTGTATTCCAGCAGAGACTTCAAACCTCATCACTTATTTGTGACGAGTTCAGTCACACAAATGTTGTCGAGACTCTCCTACTCACAATCTGTTTTCCTCTCTATATATTGTTGGCTGTCTACTCATTACTCTTAGCCTCTTTTCTCTGTATAGATATGCACACAAGCATTCTGTTTGTGGTTAGCGGGCATCTAATGCATGTGGAAACCTGCTCCCATGGTTCCAAAATGGATGGGGGTTTCCGTTTACCTAACAAAGTGCTTACTGTCCCCATACACACCCACTCTGTTTACCTAACTCAACCTGCATTGGGTTCTTGCTTCAGTGAAGTAAGTCCCAATGTAAACTCCTTTACACGCAAAATGCAGGGATGCATGGTTACTACTGGAAATTTCCATTGTCATATTTGTCCTACAGATTAGCTTCAATTAGCCAGAGGCATCCAATGTTACATTCTCTCTAACTGAAGGACTAATGTTTTATTTTATACAGTACTGCTCAAGCTAAGAAAAGGTGTTACAATATGTTTTTGTATTGAAATTAATGTTTATATCCAGGGCTGTAATCTTAAGGCTCTAATGATAAAGAGTGTGTGGCATGTCGCACATGGATTTTGGGGTGCATCTGGTGGCCAGGTGGCACAGTCAAGTTGTTGCAGCTAATGTGCAATGTCAGAGCATAGAACAATAGCCGTATTTTTTTTTTCATTCATTCACTGACCAGACCAGCATTTATTGCCCATCCCTAATTGACCTCGAGAAACTGAGTGGCTTCCTAGGCCATTTCAGAGTCAATCACATTGCTGTGGATCTGAAATCACATGTAGGCCAGATTTCCTTTCCCTAAAGGACATTAGTGAACCAGATGGGGTTTTATAACAATCAACAATGGTTTCATGGTCATAATTGGACTTTTAGTTCAGTTCTAATTCCACCATCTGCCATGATGGGATTCGAACGCGGGTCCCCAGAGCATTACCTTGGGCTCTGGATTACTAGTCCCCAGTGACAATATCACTAAGCCACTGCCTCCCCATTACATTGTACTGGCTGTGGTATGTTTTGGTGGGGAAGGGAGGCTTAGTTCAATGCGCGTATTTCGGGTGTCAGATGAGGACCATTTGCTGTGACTTATCATACTCTAATTACAGTGGAGAGTCGCGGTGAATAGCTTTCGGTATATGTGTGCCATAATAACTCCATGACTGCAATGTAATTTAAATTAGTTTCTGTTCCTTTCCTCAGGAGGAACCTCCTTTTAAACCCAAGATGAGAGGCCCTGGGGACACCAGTAACTTTGACGACTATGAAGAGGAGGCAATCCGCATTTCTCTCACAGAGAAATATTCTAAGGAATTTGCTGAGTTCTAGAAAATGAAATGAGACGAAGCTGTAAAATGACTGGGAAACTTGATACTCGGCCGGAAAGGAAAGGAGGCACTGTTTGGATGGGAGCCCAAACTGTTGTATTTACTGAAAACTTGTGTTAAGTCTGTGCATTCCACCAGGTGGAGTCCTATCTTGCCGTGACTTAGAAGGGCCTGGCCCACTTTCCCTTATATGGACTGCTCCTGCGAATCCTGAGGTTTTCCAGATAGTCACTACTCCCAATGACACACTAAACTTCTCTTTTTTGCCGCCTTCCAATAAGCATTTGTATCTCATTGTGTCTGAATGTTATATATGTTCTGTGTTTTAAAAGATATTTTACTTATACATTAAAGCCCTTTAGTTTTTCTTTTTTAAAATGTATTTCCGAGTGAAGGGACTACTTTTCCATCTCTGATCTGACCACAGAGTCACTAAATTGTAAGCTTGATCTTCTTCTACACCAGTTTCACTCATTTTGTGCAACTTCAGAGCTGGCCTGGACAGAAATATTGTTAAGTGTGCACCACCTCTGGAGTTGATTCCTCTACACACTCACTCATGTCTCTCGTGAGTTTCTGTATTTAACACTTTTAGGGTCTCACATTTAAGCAACAGATATTTGTGTGGGTGAATTAGCAATATAGCATCAGCCACAGTGCTTACGTGGCTTTCACATTTCTTCAAACTCGAGATTGAAGTGCTTGCTTTATTATAGATTCTGTAAGTCTCCTGGTGGGCGTAAAAGACCCCCATGACACTATTTTAAAAAAGAGAGGTGAGTTCTCCTCAGAGTCCTGGCCACTGTTTATTCTTCAGCCAATCTCACTGAACAGATTGTCTGGTCATTATTACATTATTGTTTATGGGAGCTTGCTATGGACAAATTGGCTGCTGTGCTTCCTACATTGCACCAGTTGACTACACTTTTTTTTAAAAAAAAAGTTCTGCATTGCTGCAGAGCACTTAGCGACTTCCTGAAGTTGTGTAAGAAGCTATAGAAATTATAAGAGGGTAGAATGAGCAAATTCGCATCCAACTACCAGACCTGAGCAGCAAAAAGCCATTTGGCCAATCAAAACCTGCTCCTTCCCTCTCCCTCCTATCTCATTGCCAAGACGTTGTTTCTGTCCGTGTTCAGGTTCATGGGCCCAAACGCAGAGGAGAATTGGCTGTCCCATGCAGATCTCACCTTCAGTAGAGTGGTACACTAAAGGTGTAAATGAGAAATGGGCAGCTGTAAAGATGCAATCTGGCAGGAACAGTTGGGAAAAAACCCTCTATCTGAAGTTAAATATTAGAACAGGTCATGAATCTGCGCCTACAAATAGGTGGGTGGAATTCTTACTGAATGCTGATGGCCCTTTCCGCTGTTATTTGAGCTTCATCCTATGGCGTATCGTCCTATGATTCTAGAGCATCATTCCTTTTGCATTAAAAGCTGGGTAATCAAACTGTCACAAAACTCTCAGTTCCTCAGCAGACAAGGAAAATGGTTAAAAGTCGAACGTTCTGCATTGTGAAACATAAGGTTTTCCATGCCTTGGAAAGTCAGACTTTTGTAAAAGTCCACGTGCTTCAATCGGTTGGCTTTACATCTGTTTTGTGGGCAGCTCATGTTGGCCTCTGGTTTGTGTCTCCTCCAAGATGCACAAGAATGCTCACAGTGTCTGTTGCACTATCTTCATATCTTCTTACAATATATATAAGTATCATTATATTGTGTTTTGGAAGCATCATATTACTTCCAAAGGTGTAATTTGTTCGAACTCCGAGGGAAAGCTGGACACGACTGTTGCATCTCAAAGAAGGTTAACATGGCAACAAGTCTCAGGTGTATCGAGTACCATGATACAGGAACATTTTTCCAGTTCTCAAACAGAGAGAACTCACTGGTGCAAATATGGGGGTAACCAACCGAGGATATGTTGGTTAGGCTTCTATGAACTATGCCGAAGAGACATTGTGCTTGGAAATGCGGACTTCAGCTTTCACTAATGTAGCCGCTATCACATGAGATATGTTTTTGGTTCTCTGTCTCGTGGTAGTATAGGAATCGGCACTTAAAGGAGAAAATTGGATGTGCATGCAACTATTGAAAATATTGACAATATTCACAAGCGTGGCTGCATTGAGAGTATAAAACTGAGGGAAAATAAAAGTTGATTTTCTTGCACAATCAGATCACCCCAAGAAGGGCTTCTGATGAAAGATCATCAACCTGAAGAGTTAACTCTCCACAGATGCTGCCAGACCTGTTAAGTATTTCCAGGGTTTCCTGTTTTTTTTATTTCAGATTTACAGCATCCGTAATAGTTTGCTATTGCACATCAATCTGTGCTTTTCTGAAGTCCCAGCTCTCTCAGCCTATCTTGATGGCTAAAATTCTTCAATCCAGTAATGTTCCTCTGAACCCTTTCCAAAACCTCAGTATCACCCACTATGAAAGGAGACTAAAACTGGACATGGTATTCTAACTGAGGCCAAAACAAGGCCCTACAAAATAGTAGACATTGTCTTATAGTCAAGTGTCCTCAATACACCCTTGTACCCTACTCGCTTTAGGTATTGCTCATGTACCTTTAGAAATCAATGTACTGACTGCTCAAATCTATCTCCCTCCATGGGCTATGGCACTTTTCCCTGAAGGATTGTACATATGTTCAGCAGTCACTCTGCCCACGTGCCTAACACTGCATTAGGTTAAATATAATTTGTCAGTCATGAGCCCGATTGCCCTAGGGATCCAGATCTGCTTGTAGATTAGTACTTCTGCTAACCCAATGATCTTTTGTAAACTGTCCGTGATCATCCGTCAATCCGGTCTTGACGGCTCTGCAGCTCTTCACATTACTGAGAAAAGCTTTCCCCATCACTTCCACAGTTGTCTCCAATCCTCTTTTCCATTTGCCTTTCGTCTGATCCAAGAGCAGCCTCACTTTCCTTTAGCTTTTTACTTGCATTTATCTGGCACCTTTCACAAGATCAGAGCATTCCAAAGTGCTTAACAGCCAATGGAGTACTTTTGACATGTAATTACTGTTGTGATGTAGTAACCAATTTACCCACAGCAAGCTCTCATAAACAGCAATGAAATAAAGGGTTAGATAATCAGTTTTAGAAATGTGGATTCATCTGAAAGCTGGTATCTAAAAAATTCAGCACTCCCTCAGTACTGCTCTAAATTGCCAGTCTAGATGAAATGCTCAAATCTTTGAACTGGAACTTCAAATCACAACTTCTAATTCAGAGGTGAGACTGCAATCACGGTACCACTGCTAACAACTAAGGATATGTTGAATGGATTCTTCAAAGAAAGAGCATAGACGAATTTCAGTTGAGTGATATGGGACATATAGAAATTAATAAAAACTTATGCAGAAACTAGACTAAAATATCTACAAAATTTATGGGCTAGAAGGGACACAGTAAAAAGTTCAAGGTTTCCAATGAAGTATAAGATGCTTTTGTTTATGATTTCCTTACCTCAAAAAGATACCACAATTGTTCGAGTTGAGAATAGCAAATATTAGCCTAATGTCCAAACAGAGGGGTAAAAAAAACTGAGGGGATTCTAGAGGACTTTGTAAATGAACATCTAATAATGACAAGTATTAAAGGGAGCAGTTAGCATGTTTTGTTAGCAGTAATGTGTCATGCCTCACAAACTTACCGGATCATTCAAGAGAAGGCTGAACTTGTGTGCGCTTAGATGTAATTTACTTTGTATTGTTAAAAAGTCATTCATAGAATCTTACTGAAGGAGGTCATGTATCCCATCATGCCTGTATCTTTGAAAGAGCTGTCTAAATAGTCTCACTTCCTCCCTGCTCCCCCTTGGCCCTGCATTTTTTTTCCCCTTCAAGCAGTTATCCAATTCCCTTTTCAAAGTTACTCTTGAATCTGCTCCGACCGTGCTGTCAGGCAGGTAGATTGGGAAATTTGATTAAGAGGTATGACATTAGATATGCAATGGCAAAATTTAAGGAAATACTCCATAATTCTTAAGGAATACACAATCCATTGAATAAAAACTCCACAGGGAAAATGATCCACCTGTGATAAGAGAGTCAGGATAGTATAAGAATAAAAGATAAGGCTTAAAGTATAATATTGGACCTGATGGCCTACTTACTAAAGTTTAAAAGAGATGGTGCGGAAATAGTAGATGCACAGGTCATGATCTTCTAAAATTCCCTAGATTCTGTAATGGAAGCAAATGTAACACCGGGATTCAAGGGAGGAGGGAGAAGAAAGGGAGCTCATGGGCCAGATGGCCTGACAGTCATCAGGAATATGCTGGAATCTATTATTAAGGAATCATTATTGTTTGGCATCAGTGTCAACATGGTTTTATGAAAAGGAAATATTGTTTGGAGATTTTTTGAGGATGTAATTAACTAGGTAGGTAAAGGAAAACCAGTGGATGTAGTGTATTTGGAGTTTGAAAAAGCATTCAATAAGGTGCAGCACAAGGAGTCATGGGGCCCAGCATGGATAGAAGATCTGTTAAAAGGCAGAAAACGGAGTAGGAAAAACAGGTCATTTTTGGTCGGTAGGCTGTTAGTAGTTGGTGCCTCAAAGATCAGTGCTGGGGCACAGCTATTAATGACTTAAGTGAAGGGACTGAATCTAATGTATCCAAGTTTACTGATGATGTAAAGCTGAATGGGGAAGTAAGCTGTAAGGAGAACACAAAGTGTCTACAAACGGATAGTTTAATTGGGCAGAAGGTGGCAGATAGAGGGGGGAGTTGAGGTTATTCACTTTGTTAAAAACAATTGGAAAAAAATGAATTTTTTTAAATGGTGAGAAATGATTACGTTTTAATGTTCATAGGGAGTTGAATGTCCTTGTACACAAAACAAAATGCCAACATGCAGGTACAACAATTAGGAAGCCTTTACTACAAAGGCATTACAAGAGTAAGGAAGTCTTGTTGCAACAGTACAGGATTTGAGTGAGACCACACCAGGAATATTGTGAATAGTTTTGGTCTCTGTACCTAAAGAAGGATATATTTGCCTTAGAGGGAGCACAGCGAAGGCTCACTAACTTGATTCTTGGAATGAGAAGGTGTCCTATAATGAGAAATTGAGTAGAATGGGCCTATACTTTATGGAGTTTAGAAGAATGAGAGATGATCTCTTTGAAACGTCACTGTAACCCCTGCCGCTAAATAGGAACTCAGCTTCCACTCCATCTGTCTGGGCATGCGCGATTTCTCCCACCGCTGGCATCACTGTTGTGAGTCCACTCCCCACTGTCCACTCTGCTGCTCCCTTTGCCACTCCCTCCAGCCCCCCACTCCTTGCGCCCCTCCCTCCTGCTGCCTGCTCTCTGCCATCCACTTCCTTGTCTTCGCTTCCCCGCAATCCACTCAGCTGTTCCCTTCTGCTTACCACGTGCTCTGGCCCCAACTTGAGCTTCTCTGGAGTTTAGAAGAATGAGAGGCGATCCCATTGAAACCTACAAAATTCTGAAGGGGCTTGATAGAGTAGACACTGAGAAATTGTTTCCACTGCCTGGGGAATCTAGAATACGGGAGCACAGTCTCAGGATAAGGAGCTGATTATTTAGGACTGAGATGAGGAGAAATTATTTCACTTAAAGGGTTGTGAATCTTTGGAATTCTCTGCCCCATAGGATTGTGAATGCTCCATTGTTGAATACATTTCAAGCTGGGATAGATAGATTTTGGTCTCTCGGAGAATTAAGGGATATGGGGAGCGGGTAGGAAAATAGAGTTGAAGCCTAAGATCAGCCATGATCGTATTGAATGGCAGAGCAAGCTCAACAGGCCATATGGTCTATTCCTGCTCCTATTACTTGTGTTCTTGTGGAGCGGTAGTGATGGGAGGTGAACAATGTGGAAGGTGGGAATGGGAGCAGCAAAGAGAGTTAGCAGGGGCAAGTGGGAAGTGAGCAGGAATGGTGAAGGAAAGGTGAGCAACACAGCAGGAGGGATCGAGAACAGCGTTCTTTACTCTCTTTGGTCTGCGCCTTCTTTGATGTGGGACAGTGGAGTTGGGGCTGAAGATCAGCAATGATCTTATTGAATGGCTGAGTGGGCTCAAAGCCATATTGTTTAGTCCCGCTCCTATTTCTCATGTTCTTATGTGCATCCACTGTCATAATTTGTTGCCTAAAGAAAATTCTCCACATTCAACAAGTTCAACATGAGATTAATAGTGGAGGACATTGGCTGTAGAAAATATGAAGTTCTCTATGTAGATTAAGAATTGCATTAGGAATTAAGGGTTCTAGATGCTTTACTTCCTTTATTATATGGTTATATGCTGAGGTGTTGCTCAAAGTATCTACTTGCATTCTGTCAATTGTCTTCGGACCTAAGACAGTTTAAGTGGAACTTATTTGCATGCATACCACCAGAGAGGTGCCGCTGTAGATCCAACATCTGCCAGGGTTACAACCTAAGCTGAGTTACACAATACTGTGAGAGCAGCATAGCTGCAGCAGCAATCACACATTGGAGCTTCAGACACTAGTGGGTATAACTCTGGTCTCTGAGTCAGAATGTTGTGAATTCAAGCCTCACTACAGAGACTTAAACACAAAATATAGGCTGATGTTACAGTACAGTTTTGAGGGTGTGCTACACTGTCAGAGGTACTGTCTTTCATGTGAGATGTTAAACTGCTGGCCTGTCTGCTCTCTTGTAGAAAATTGCATGACGCTATTTTGAAGAGCAGAGTTGTTCTCCCCGCTGTCCTGGCCAATATTTATCCCTCTACCAACCCCAATAAACAATTGGGCTGGTCAAATCTTAATGCTGTTTTGGGGCAGCCATGTGTCCTCCATTACATCAGTGACTGCACTTCAAAAGTATTTAATTGGCTGTAGTATACTTTGGGACATTGGGAGGCTGTAAAAGGCATTATAAAAATGCAATGATGCATACCATGAGGATTTCTGAATCACACAGCCGTCCTTCATTTTTACAGAGAAAAAGGATGTTTGGGAACCAGGTTATATACAGTGAGTCTTGCCAATTAGAGGCAGCAATGAAAGTTTTAATGAAACCACAAGTGTGATTCCCTGTAGCTCCTCCCAAGAATCGATGACTCAGCCAGAGGACTGATTGATAACTGGGCTCAAGAGGACTAGGGAAAGTAAACAGGGTTTTCGTTCCAATGCATCGCAGTGAATCAGATAAAAAACATTCCAGATAAGAAGCTCGATTTTACTCTGCCTTGTTTAAATGGAGGAATAACTGGCTTTACCACCTTTACCTCTCCAGTGACATGATGATGTTGGTTTGCAAGCTTTACATTGGGAGCGTAGCTCAGCTCAGGTGTAGCCTTACAGGGACCATGACCTTCCCATCAGTTGATTCTCCTACCTCAATTCAAAATGTTGGGACTTAGAAGTCCAAAGGTACAGCATCTTGTTAGTTACACAGGTATTTCCTACCCGCAGTTGGAAAGAGCTGCAGACGTGTAACTGAGTGATAATTGACTGAAGACATGGCCTAGGATTTCAAACAACTGTATTCCCTTGGTGCCTTTCCCTTGGGTATAATCTCTTATTTCTGCGCAGAGATTGTGCTAACTGGGGAGGACTGTAGCCTGTGTTGGAGCTTTGCTCCGATCTTACTGCACCTCAATGCAAAACAGTACATCGATTCTCCCCATATCAGCCAAACAGTCCAGGACCATTCAAAGATTAGCTAGTCCTCTCAATGAAAGGATTGGATTATTTCCTGCATCAGATATTATTGTCATAGCCTCTCAGGCAAGAGACAGAGAGGAATATGCAAGTAAGGTGGAGAGAATTACTTTCAAAATGGCAGCTTGTAAGCTTGTGACTCTGGCTACAAATATAAGTCTCAAAGCTTTTAAACCGGAGATGACCACTGGGGGAACCACTGAGGCCCCTAGCTGCAATTTGGCTTCTAGCCAGAGAGAATCTTGTGTGCATTGTTAGGAACGTGGTTGGTTGTTTAGGACAGGGCTCCATGCTTTGATAGGTGCATGCACACGTGCACCGTGCTCTCCCAACTAATAGAATTGTTAATGTACAGAGATTGGGAAGGCGAGAACTTATGTTCAGTTGAGGTGAGGTAAGTGGTGCCTTGGAGGTTCAATATACCTCGAGTACTTTGTATACCAAATTTGCTGACGCATTAGGTTTGCATACCATGCAGTGTCAAGCCCCAGATTTGCATTGTGAGTTTAATATTGATGTGAGCCGAGCTGAAGTATGTCTGACATAGGAATCTGAGCTGGTAGAGTTGGTGCTTCATCTGTTTCTCATACCTTTCATTACAGCAAAGTGGAGGCAGATATATTTGTTCTATTGTTGTACAAGAGACAAAAATGATGGAGTTAAAAACGTGAGAAATCAGAGCAGGAACCTCGAACCTGCTCTGCTGTATGACTTCAAACTCAGCTCTTCCTTTCTGCACTTTCCCTGTATTTCCTTGATTCCCTCATCAATCTCAGTCTTGAACATACTCAATAATTGAGCATTCCCAACCCGCTGGGGTAGAGAATTCCACAGCCCTCTGGGTGAAAAACTTCTCCTCATCTCAGTCCTAAATGGCCAAGCCCAGGGCCCGAGTCTGTGACAAAACTGACAGGATTAATGTATTGTCTTTACATACGTGACCCTGTCTCTGTAAATACCACCTTGCCCCTGCCTACTTGTAGATACTGCCTTCAACCCTGGTGCTGAGCAGGATGCAGAACCTCCCGAGACCCTTTATTCTGCAACGGATGATGTTACTGAAGCCAGATTACAGATGTTGTGATATAACCATGTGACTGGAAAAGGAAAATTCCCTAATCCCACCGCGCTGCCACAGTGTAGTCCTCCTTTTGAATATGACTCTTGCTAGGAGCACGGGCTTATTTTAATGGATTGATAAGGGTGACACTAGGACTACCAAACAAGAATCAGCACCACAAGTGCCCCTTTAAGAGCATCACCAATATAGGAAATAAGCATATGGTGCAATCAAACCAAAAATGTGCAAAAATAAGCAACAAAGCCGAAATGAACTAAATAATAATAATAATATCAGAGTCTCAGCCTCAAAAGTGCCACATTTAAAAAAAATTTATCAACAGGATGTGGGTTTCGCTGGCTGGGCCAGTATTTATTGCCCATCCCCAATTGCCCTTGAGAATGTGGGTGGTGAGCTGCCTTCTTGAACTGCTGCAGTCCATATGGTGTAGGTACACCCACAGTGAAGTTAGGGAGGGCATTCTGCTACTCCAGGGAAACACAGAATGCAGTGAAATAAAGGCAGGTATTCCAAGTGACATATCCCCTCCCTGTGGGTCACACCCATCATGGCCCTTTAGCCAAGACAAGCTGTGCTTAGCTTTCAAAGTCAGATGGGGTCAGATGCTTTCAGACAGTAATACACCAGATCAGTTAACATATTTCTAGGTACAAGAACAGAAATTTCTGGTACTACTCAGCAGGTCTGGTGGCATCTGTGGAGGGAGGAAGAGAGTTAACGTTTCAAGTCGAATATAACTTCTGATCTGAAGAAGAATCATATTTGATTCGCAACATTAACTCTTTCTCCTTCCACAGACGCTGCAGACCTGCTGAATATTTCCAGCACTTTGTTTTTATTTCAGATTTCCAGCATCTGCAGTATTTTGCTCATATTTTGTCCCTCTTGTACCTTATTTTATGCAACTTCAATAATAGGAATTGTTGTGATGCATGAGGGAAAGTCACCTGCAGTGTTAACCCTTGAACCTTGGGCAATCAGGGCCTTTTCCTTGACTCGGCTGTGTAAAAGGCCTCGTTGCAGAGTGTGTTCTTAAATCATTCTTTCCTGTCATTAGTAAGTACACCTCTCTGCTGACTGAAACCCAGAAAAACCTGGATGCTTTTCAGTTTCCTATCAGTCGATTCTCATCCTCACTTGCGGACAGAGACACCCAGTCAGTGTCCTAAGTGGACAATTGTTACTGCTTCCCCGTGGCTTTAGAATATGAGTTGAGTCTTACTGACTGAGATCACTTCTCCACTGTGTGACTATTTCTATTAAATGGAACAGAACACTTACACGGTTCAATATGTTATACGTTGGCACAGTCAAGGTCCAACTTTGGCAGGGATGTTGGGTCTGGGAGGTGGGGTGTTTCAGGACTCTTTGGGCACCCTTGGGTGTTTAGAAAGCAGTCAAGTGCTGGGCCCTCCCACTCAACCTTGGGGGGTCCCAGAATGTCACAGTCAGGAGACAGCGAGTGGAATATGTCAGCATGGTACCTCCCTATCTCCAGCAGATCGGCAGAAGCGCCACAGCTACCTCTTGCACATTTCCTGGAGAATGAGGATGGAGAGGCGGGATGCACCACAGAGAAGGGATTCACCAAGAATGAGAAGCGTGCAAGACAAGGACCAGGAGAATGAATAGATGTAGCAAGGGCAGGTGTCTTACACAAATTGAAATTTTTTTTTTATTCATTCCTGGGACATGGGCATCACTGGCTTGACCAGCATTCATTACCCATCCCTAGTACCCCTTGTCTAGGGGGCATTTAAGAGTCAACAACATTGCTGTGAGTCTGGAGTCACATATAGGCCAGACTAGGTAAGGATAACAGATTTCCTTCCCTAAAGGGCATTAGTGAACCAGGTGGTTTTTATGACAATGGTTTCATGGTCGTCATCATCATCATCAGACTTTTAATTGCAGATTTTTTATTTTATTGGATTCAAATTTCACCATCTGCCATAGTGGGATTTGAACCCAGGTCCCCAGAGCATTATCCTGGGTCTCTGGATTACCAGCCCAGTGACAATACCACTATGCCACCACCTCCTCTAGACAGTGGGCTTACAGCTTTTTTACACTTAGGGCACAAAGGGACTTTCCCCCAGAGGAGGATATGGAAACCTAATAAGGCTCCAATAGGCTGTGGACCTCTCTCCTGAGTTTACATTGGATTTGGAGAGAGGGTCAGATCGATGTAGCTTTTTATTCCAGATCTATGCAAGTTACAGAGTTTAACTTCTCCAGCTGTTGTGGTGGGATTTAAATTCCAGTCTTTGGTTCAGTCGTCCAGACCCCTGGATTACTAGTCCAGTAACGCAACCGCAATACTACTGTACTGGAGAAAAGAAGAGTAAAGGAATATTGGAAAAGAGCAGAGACTTTGGATCAGGGCTGTTGCTTCTGTAGCCGTGGATGAGCGGTAGCAGCCTCTCCGCTAAGTTAGAAGGTTGTGGGATCAGAGTCCCGCTCCAGTGACTGAGCACAGAAATCCAGCCTGACAAGGTAATGTTGTTCAAGAGCAAATTAGCTGCCATTTTTGTCGACATCCTAACAGTGACGTGTTGTGAGCTAATTTGCTCCTGGCAGGCTCCCTGACAATCTGTTAGCCTGCTAACCTGACAATCTGTTAGGGTCCATTTGTCGAAGGACAAATATTGGCCAACACCTCAGGCAGAAACAGTATCCTGGGATCTTTTATGTCCACTTATGTCCCTGGGGGGTCACCATTGATCAGCCATATAAATATTGTAGCTACAGGAGCAGATCAGAGGCTGGGAATTCTGTGGCAAGCAACTCATCTCCTGACTCCCCAAAGCCTGTTCATCATCTACAAGGCACAAATCACGAGTATGATGGAATACTCTCCACTTGCCTGGATGAGTGCAGTTCCCACAACACTCAAGAAGCTGCATAGCACCCATGACAAAGCAGCCTGCTTGATCAGTACACCATCCAATACCTTAAACATTCACTCCCTCCATGCACAGGTTGCATTGCAGCAACTCAAAAGGCTCTTTCAAAAGAACCTTCCAAACGCTCTAACACCTAGAAGGACAAGGGCAGCTAATGCATAGAAACACACCACCTGCAAGTTCCCCTCCAAGTCACACACCATCCTGACTTGGAAATATATCCTTCACTGTCACTGGGTCAAAACTGTGGAACTCTCTCCCTTACAGCGCTTTTGGTGTATCTACAGAACATGGACTGCAGCGGTTCAAGAAGGCAGCTCACCACCGCCTCTCAAGGGCAATTAGGGATGGGCAATAAATGCTGGCCTTGGCATGAGTCAAACAAGTTGACTTAAATCTAGCTTGTTCTGTGTTAAGTGGAAGGAAGTTCTGACTAATCCATGAGTTTACATCAAGGCCACACAATTATGGTCAGAGAATCAGTGATGAGGTAGAGCTGGTTTTAATCACCGTCCATGTGGAAACTGACCCCATATCGATTAGCAAGGGCCAACATGAAGACATGGAAGTGGAAAGAGCCAAGGATTGAGCCTCGAGGCATTCCTAAGATGTCAATGTGAAGGCTAAGCCATTGCAGGAGCAGTACTGGATATGGTAAGGCAGGTAAGAGTGGAACTGAGTTAGAAACCAAACTCGGAGATGGTACAGGAGCGGGTGGAGTCCATGGAAAGGTAGAGGAAAACAAGGATAGTTGAGGTGTCACAGTTGGAGGTGACTTTGACCAGGCTCCTTTTGATGCTGGGGTGTAGGGTGGGGGAAGGGCGAAAACCAGATAGAAGGGACAAAAAGAAGGTAATGAGAATCTTCGAGTCAGGAGAGGGCTTTTCGAGGAGGGAGTAGTGACGGCAAAGCGGAAGGCAGGAGAAACTCTGCTTGAAGGTAAAGGGTTCTTGACGATAGCCCCAAGAAAATGAAGTTGTATTGTCAAGAGTTGGGTTGGGAGAAGATCAGGGATGCAGGAGATAAGTCGTTAGGATTTGAATTGAGAGGTGATTAAGCGTACAGGGGCTAGTCATTATAGTTAGATTCAGAGAAGGCTAAACATGTATGAGGTAGATCATTAGCTGTTGGGTTCAGAGGAGGTTGGGGGCACAATTTTTTATTGTTGACAATTTTTTATTATTGGCAGTCAGGATTCAAGGTCAGCTCTAATGCACAGATTTCATTTGATGTCAGAACTTATAAAAAAACACTGAAGACTACATCTCTCAAAAAGCCATGGGGCTGGGGTGGCAGTTCGACATGTGCCCCACCAAATATACAATGGATTATGTAAATCCCAGAGTACAAAAAGGAACACTCAGGAGCAAAAGAGCAACACCCAAATGGTTACTCAGGAGCCAATGAGCAAACCCATAGAGAGAGATCACGGCATAGTGATAATATCACTGGACTTGTAACCCAGAGGCCCAGGCTAATGTTCTAGGGACACGGATTCAAATCCCATCACAAGCAGCTGGTGGAATTTAAATTCAATTAATAATCTGGAATTGAAAAGCTATTCTCAGTCATGGTGACCATAAGACCTTTGCTGCTTGTCATAAAAATCCATCTGCTTCATTAATTCCTCTATAGGGAAGGAAATCTGCCATCCTTACCTCATCTGGCCTCCATATGACCCCAGATCCACAACAATGTCGTTGACTCTGAAATGTTGTGGCAAGCCACTCAGTTCAAGAGCAGTGAGGGACGGGCCACATCTCACGGAAGAATAAATGTTTGAAAGATCCAGTTCTGGCTGGATTGATGGCTTTGTGACGCCACTGACTGTCAAACAGTTCTTGGGAAAATATATTACTGCATGTGAATCGAAGGCTTTAACTAGCTCCTGACATCTCAGTTTTATTCAAAGTTTCTTAGCACCTCCCAGCAAGCAAGCACCGCATTTCTCAACCCAGTACCTCCTGCATGGCAACACTAGAGCATTGCAGCAAACTTAACTTAGAAGGAACAGGTGATTCTGGCTAGAGGGCCAGCAATAGGTGGAGGCAAAGGACAGATTGTCAAAGCTGTCATAAACAAAAGGTCAAAGGGTTGTTAGTAGTGGTGGCTCTGGCTAAAGGAGGTGCTAATGGTGACATTAAGAGTGGAAAGCAGAATGTGATAATGGCAGGACCAGGGTAAGCACTCTGGAAAGTGACAAATGGCCCTAGTGGGGTTGGGGTGGGGGGGAGGGGACGGTGGTGAGAAAAAAGACCGAAAAGGCTAAAAGCTGGGGATAAAACAATGAATAAAAATGGAAATAGATTTTTAAAATAATAATAATGAAATTGTGGGAAAAAAAAATACAAATTTAAAAATAAAAATGACTAAGAAAAAAAAAGGGGGGGCATCAAAAAGGGGTGGGGATGGAGGAGACAGTTAATGGTCTGAAGTTGTTGAACTCAATTTTAAGTCCAGAAGGCTGTAAAGTGCCAGTCGGAAGATGAGGTGCTGTTCCTCCAGTTTGCGTTGAGTTTCACTGGAATACTGCAGCAGGTCAAGGACGGACATGTGGGCATGCGAGCAGGGTGGAGTGTTGAAATGGCAAGCGACAGGGAGGTCTGGGTCATGCTTGCGGACAGACTGAAGGTGTTCCACAAAGTGATCACCCAGTCTGCGTTTGGTCTCTCCAATGTAGGGGAGACCACATTGGAAGCAGCGAATGCAGTAGACCAAATTGAGGGAAGTGCAAGTGAAATGCTGCTTCACTTGAAAACAGTGTTTGGACCCTTGGATGGTGAGGAGGGGGGAAGTAAAGGGGCAGGTGCTGCACCTTCTGTGGTTGCATGGGAAGGTGCTGTGGGAGGGGGTTGAGATGTTGGGGGTGTTAGAGGAGGGGACCAGGGTGTCCCGGAGGGAATGGTCCCTATGGAATGCCGAGGGAGGGGGGGGTGAAGGGAAGATGTGTTTGGTGGTGGCATCATGCTGGAGTTTGCGGAAATGGCGGAGGATGATCCTTTGAATGCGGAGGTTGGTGGGATGATAAGTGAGGACAAGGGGAACCTATCATGTTTCTGGGAGGGAGGAGAAGGCGTGAGGGTGGATGCGCAGGAGATGGGCTGGACACGGTTGAGGGCCCTGTCAACGACCGTGGGTGGGAAACCTCGGTTAAGGAAGAAGGAAGACATGTCAGAGGAACTGTTTTGGAAAGTGGCATCATCAGAACAGATGTGACGGAGGCAAAGGAACTGAGAGAATGGAATGGAGTCCTTACAGGAAGCAGGATGTGAGGAGCTGTAGTCGAGGTAGCTGTGGGAGTCGGTAGGCTTGTAATGAATATTGGTAGACCGTCTATCACCAGAAATTGAGACAGAGAGGTCAAGGAAGGAAAGGGAAGTGCTGGAGATGGACCGGCAACCCCTAATTTTAAAACACTGCCCCCTCGTTCTGGACTCACCCATAAGAGGAAATATCCTCTCAATGTCTACATTGTCAAGGCCGTTCAGGATCTTATATACTTCAATCAAATCACCCCTCACTCTTCTAAACTACAGTGGAAACAAGCCCAGTCTGTCCAACCTTTCCCCATAAGACAGCCCACTCATTTCAGGTATCAATCTAGTAAACCTCCTTTCAATCGCCTCCAATGTATTTACATCCTTCCTTAATTAAGGAGACCAAAACTGCATCTATTCATTCGCAGGATGTGGGCTTCAATGGCTGGGCCAGCATTTATTGCCCATCCCTAGTTGCCCTTGAGAAGGTGGTGGGTGAGCTGCCTTCTTGAACCGCTGCAGTCCATGTGGTGTAGGTACACCCACAGTGCTGTTAGGAAAGGAGTTCCAGGATTTTGACCTGGTGACAGTGAAGGAACGGCGATATATTTCCAAGTCCAGATGGTGAGTGACTTGGAGGGGAACTTCCAGGTGGTGGTGTTTCCATCTATCTGTTGCCCTTGTCCTTCTAGATGGTAAAAGCAAAAAACTGCGGATGTTGGAAATCCAAAACAAAAACAAAACTAAAAATACCTGGAAAAACTCAGCAGGTCTGAAAGCATCTGCGGAGAGGAACACAGTTAACGTTTCGCATCCGTATAACTCTTCAACAGAACTAAGGGAAAATAGAAGAGAGTTGAAATATAAACTGGTTTAAGTGGGGGTTGGAACAGGTAGAGCTGGATAGAGGGCCAGTGGTAGGTGAAGATAACCAAAAGATGTCATAGACAAAAGGACAAAGAGGTTTGATGGTGGTGATGTTATCTAAGGAATGTGATAATAAAGGTACAGATAGCCCTAGTGGGGGTGGGGTGGGGGGAAGGGATCGAAATAGGCTAAAAGATAGAGATAAAACAATGGATGGAAATACATTCAAAAATAATGGAAATAGGTGGGAAAAGAAAAATCTATATAAATTATTGGAAAAAAGGGGGATCGGAAAGGGGGTGAGGATGGAGGAGCGAGTTCATGATCTAAAGTTGTTCAACTCAATATTCAGTCTGGGAGGCTGTGAAGTGCTTAGTTAGAAGGTGAGGTGCTGTTCCTCCAGTTTGCATTGAACTTCACTGGAACAATGCAGCAAGCCAAGGATGGACATGTGGGCAAGAGAGCAGGGTGGAGTGTTGAAATGACAAGTGACAGGAAGGTCTGGGTCATGCTTGCAGACAGACCGAAGGTGTTCCGCAAAGCGGTCACCCAGTCTGTGTTTGGTCTCTCCAATGTAGAGGAGACTGTACTGGGAGCAGCGAATGCAGTAGATTAAATTGAGGGAAGTGCAAGTGAAATGCTGCTTCACTTGAAGGGAGTGTTTGAGCCCTTGGATGGTGAGGAGAGGGGAAGTAAAGGGGCAGGTGCTGCACCTTCTGCAGTTGCATGGGAAGGTGCTGTGGGAGGGGGTTGAGGTGTAGGGGGTGATGGAGGAGTGGACCAGGGTGTCCCAGAGGGAACGATCCCTGCGGAATGCCGCCGGGGGGGTGAAGGGAAGATGTGTTTGGTGGTGGCATCATGCTGGATTTGGCGGAAATGGCAGAGGATAATCCTTTGAATACGGAGGCTGGTGGGGTGATAAGTGAGGACAAGGGGGACCCTATCTTGGTTCTGGGAGGGAGAGGAAGGTATGAGGGTGGATGCGCGGGAAATGGGCCGGACACGGTTGAGAGCCATGTCAACCACCATGGGTGGAAAACCTCGGTTAAAGAAGAAGGAAGACATGTCAGAGGAACTGTTTTTGAAAGTGGCATCATCAGAACAAATGCAACGGAGGCGAAGGAACTGAGAGAATGGGATGGAGTCCTTACAGGAAGCGGGGTGTGAGGAGCTGTAGTCAAGATAGCTGTGGGATTCGGTAGGCTTGTAATGAATATTGGTGGACAGTCTGTCACCAGAAATTGAGACAGGGAGGTTAAGGAAGGGAAGGGAAGTGTCTGAGATGAACCATGTGAAAATGATGGAGGGGGGGAAATTGGAAGAAAAATTAATGAATTTTTCCAGGTCCAGACGAGAGCATGAAGCAGCACCAAAGCAATCATCGATGTACCGGAGAAAGAGTTGTGGGAGGGGGCCGGAGTAGGACTGGAACAAGGAATGTTCCACATACCCCATAAAGAGACAGGCATAACTGGGGCCCGTGCGGGTACCCATAGCCACACCTTTTATTTGGAGGAAGTGAGAGGAGTTAAAGGAGAAATTGTTCAGTGAGAGAACAAGTTCAGCCAGATGGAGGAGAGTGGTGGTGGATGGGGATTGTTCGGGCCTCTGTTCAAGGAAGAGGCAGAGAGCGATCAGACTATCCCAGTGGGGGATGGAGGTGTAGAGGGATTGGACGTCCATGGTGAAGAGGAGGTGGTTGGGGCCAAGGAACTAGAAATTATTGATATGATGTAGGGCGTCAGAGGAATCACGGATATAGGTGGGAAGGGACTGAACAAGGGGAGAGAGAATGGAGTCAAGATAGTAAGAAATGAGTTCCATGGGGCAGGAACAGGCTGACACGATCGGTCTGCCGGGACAGTCCTGTTTGTGGATTTTGGGTAGGAGGTAGAAGCGGGCTGTCCGAGGTTATGAGACTATGAGGTTGGAAGCTGTGGAAGGAAGATCTCCAGAGGAGATGAGGTCAGTAACAGTCCTGGAAACAATGGCTTGATGTTCAGTGGTGGGGTCATTGTCCTTCTAGATGGTAGTTGTCGTGGGTTTGGAAGGTGCTGTCTAAGGAGCTTTGGTAAATTCCTGCAGTGTATCTTGTAGATGGTACAGAGCGTCAGTGGTAGAGGGAGTGAATGTTTGTGGATGTGGTGCCAATCAAGCAGGTTGCTTTGTCCTGGATGGTGTCAAGCTTCTTGAGTGTTTTGGGAGCTGCACTCATCCAGGCAAGTGGGGAGTATTCCATCACACTCCTGAATTGTGCCTTGTAGATGTGGGCAGACTTTGGGGAGTCAGGAGGTGAGTTCCTCATCGCAGGATTCCTAGCCTCTGACCTGCTCTTGTAGCTACAATATTTCTATGGCTAGTCCAGTTCAGTTTCTGGTCAATGGTAACCCCCAGGATGTTGATAGTGGGGGATTCAGTGATGGTAATTCCATTGAAAGTCAAAGGGCGATGGTTAGATTCTCTCTTGTTGGAGATGGTCATTCCCTGGCACTTGTGTGGCATGAACGTTACTTGCCACCTGTCAGTCCAAGCCTGGATATTGTCCAGGTCTTGCTGCATTTGGACATGGACTGCTTCAGTATCTGAGGAGTTGTGAATGGTGCTGAACATTGTGCAATCATCAGCAAACATCCCCACTTCTGACCTTATGATGGAAGGAAGGTCATTGATGAAGCAGCTGAAGCTGGTTGGACTGAGGACACTACCCTGAGGAGCTCCTGGAGCTGAGATGACTGACCTCCAACAACCACAACCATCCTCCTTTGTGCTAGGTAAGATTCCAACCAGTGGAAAGTTTTCCCCTGATTCCCATTGACTCCAGTTTTGCTAGGGATCTTTGATGCCACACTTGGCCAAATGCTGCCTTGATGCAGCATTAAATGAAGGACAATCACTCTCACCTCACCTCAGGAGTTCAGCTCTTTTGTCCATGTTTGGACTAAGGCTAGAATGAGGTCAGGAGCTGAGGGACCCTGGCGGAGCCCAAACGGGGCTCCAGTGAGAGGTTATTGCTAAGCAAGTGCTGCTTGATAGCATTGTTGATTTACTTTACTGATGATGGAGAGTGGACTGATGGGGCAGTAATTGGCTGGGTTGGATTTGTCCTGCTTTTTGTGTACAGGACATACCTGGGCAATTTTCCACATAGCCGGGTAGAGGCCAGTGTTATAGCTGTACTGGAACAGCTTGGCTAGGTGCGTGGCACGTTCTGGAGCACAAGTCTTCAGAACTATAGCCAGAATATTTTCAAGGCCCATAGCCTTTGCAGTATCCAGTGCCTTCGGCCATTTCTTGATATCACGTGGTGTGAATCGAAATGGCTGGCATCTGTGATGCTGGGGACCTCCAGAGGAGGCCAAGATGGATCATCCACTCAGCACTTCTGGCTGAAGATTGTAGCAAATGCTTCAGCCTCATATTTTACATCGATGTGCTGAGCTCCCCCATCATTGAGGATGGGAATACAACTCCTCCAGTGAGTTGTTTAATTATCTACCACCATGCATGACTGCATGTGGCAGGACTGCAGAGCTTAGATCTGATCCATTGGTTGTGGGATCACTTAGCTCTGTCTATCATTTGCTGCTTATGCTGTTTGGCATGCAAGTAGTCCTGTGTTGGAACTTCACCAGGTTGACACCTCAGGTGCTACTCCTGGCATGCCCTCCTGCATTGAACCAGAGTTGATCACCTGGTTTAATGGTAATGGTAGAGTGGGGGATATACAGGATCATGAGGTTACAGATTGTGTTCAAGTACAATTCTGCTGCTGCTGATGGCCCACAGGGCCTCATGGAGGTCCAGTCTTGAGTTGCTAGGTCTGTTAGACATCTATCCCATTTAGCATGGTGGTAGTGCCACACAACACAATGGAGGGTATCCTCAAAGAGGTGAGACTTTGTCTCCACAAGGACTGTGCAGTGGTCACTTCTACTGATACTGTCATGGACAGATATATCTGCAGCAGGCAGGTTGGTCAGGATGAGGTCAAGTATGTTTTTCCCTCACCACCTGTCGCAGACCCACTCTAGCAGCTATGTCCTTTAGGATTCGGCAACTCGGTCAGTAGTGGTACTACCGAGCCACTCTCGGTGATGGACATTTGGACATTGAAGTCCCCCACCCAGGGTACATTCTGCACATTTGCCATCCTCATTCATCAGCTGAGGGAGGGCGGTACATGGTTTTCAGCAGGAGGTTTCTTTACCCATGTTTGACCTGATGCCATGAGACTTCATGGGGTCCGGAGTCAATGTTGAGGACTCCCAGGGCGACGCCCTCCAGATTGTATATCACTGTGGCTCCACCTCTGCTGGATCTGTCCTGCCAGTGGGACAGGACATACCCAGGGATAGCGATGGAGGTGTCTGGGACATTATCTGTAAGATATGATTCCATGAGGATGACTATGTCATGCTCTTGCTTGACTAGTCTGTGAGACAGCTCTCCCAATTTTAGCACTAGCCCCCAGATATTAGCAAAGAGGACTTAGCAGGATCAGCAGGGCTGAGTTTTCCATTGTCATTTCCAGTCGGTTTCATTCCTTTTTTGAGACTTTGTAGTGGTTTGGTACAACTGAATAGCTTGCTAGGCCATTTCAGGGTCACTATGTAGAATCACAAGTAGGTTAGACCAAGTAAGAACAGCAGATTTCCTTCCCTAAAGGACATTAGTGAACCAGATGGGTTTTTACAATAATTGACAATGGTTTCATGGTTCTCATTAGATTCCAGATTCCCATCTAATCCCGATAACCTTTGATTCCCTTGCCTAACAAGAATCTATCTACCTCTGCCATAAAAATATTCAATGACTCCGCCTCCACCACCTTCTGAGGCAGAGAGTTCCAAAGGTGCACAATCCTCTGAGAGAAAAAATTTCTCCTCATCTCTGTCCTAAAATGGCGACCCCTAATTTTAAAACAGTGCCCCTTTGTTCTTGACTCACCCACGAGAGGAAACATCCTTTCGACATCCCCCTTGTCAAGGCCATTCAGGATGTTGTATACTTCAGTCAAATTACCTCTCACTCTTCTAAACTCCAGTGGAAACAAGCCCAGTCTGTCCAACCTTTCCTCATAAGACAGCCCACTAATTCCAAGTATCAACCTAGTAAACCTCCTGTGAACCGCCCCCAATGCATTTACATCCTTCCTTAAATAAAGAGACCAAAACTGCACACAATATTCGTGGTACAGTCTCACCAAAGCCCTGTTTAATTGAAGCAAAACATCCTTATTTTTATGTTCAATCCCTCTCATAATAAAGGACAGCATTCATTAGCCTTCTTAATTACTTACTGAACCTGCATACTAACTTTTTGTGACTCGAACTAGAACACCTAGATCCCTCTGCACCTCCGAATTATGCAGCCGTTTTCCATTTAAGCAATACTCTGCTTTTTTGTTCTTCCTACCAAAATGAACAGCTTCACATTTTCCCACATTAAACTCCATCTGCCAAATCTTTGCCCATTCACCCAACCTATCTACATCCATCGACAGCCGCCTCATGTCCACTTCACAACATACTTTCCTGCTAATCTTTGTTTCATCTGCAAATTTAGCTACCATGTCTTTGCTCCCCTCATCTAAGACATTGATATAAATCCTAAAAAGTTGAGGACCCAGCACAGACCCCTGTTGGATGAATGGTGAAGCAGGCTCAATGGGCTGAATGGCCTACTCCTGCTCCTATGTTCCTATGCTTCAGTGATGTTGGTTCAGGGATATATATTGGTTCCCAGAAACTGGGGAGAACTCCCATGTTCTTCTTCGAACAGTGCCACCCACCTCAGGGAGCAGGTGGGGCCTTGTTTTAACGTCTTACTCGAAAGTCTTGAACTTGAGCGTACAGGCAACAATTTCAAAATTTGCAGATGACATGAAACTTGAAAGTATAGTAAACTGTGAGGGTGATAGCAATAGAATTCAGAGGATATACTGTAGACAGGCTGGTGGATTAGGTGGATATGTGTGAGGTGATACATTTTGGTAGGAAGAATAGGAGAGACAATATAAACTAATGACCCAATTTCAAAGGGACCAATTTGAGGTTGTTTGTGCATAAATCTTTTAAGGTGGCAGGACACCTTAATAAAGCAGTTAATAAAACATACGGGATCCTAGCTTTTATAAATCAAGACATAGAGCACAAAAGCCAGAAAGTTATGCTAAGCCTACATAAAACAGTAGCTCGACCCCAATAGAGCATTGTGTCCAATTCCGCATTTTAGGAAGGACAAGAGTGATTAAGTAGAATGCTCTTTCAGCGAGCCAGTGAAGACTGGATGGGCCGAATGGCCTCCTTCTGCACTGTAAGTATTCTGTGAAGGCTTTGAAGAGGGCGGAGAAGAGATTTAGTCCAGGCTTAAGGAATTACAATTCTGTGGCTAGACTGGAGAAGCTGATGTTGTTCTCTTTAGAGTGAGAAGGCTAAGAGGAGATTTGATGGAGGCATTTAATATCATGAAGGATTCAGATAGTAAATAAAGAGAAACTGTTTCCAATGGTTGAAGGGCTGATAAAAGGAGGACACAGGTTCAAGGTGTTTGGCAAAGTATCCAGAGGTAGCATGAAGAAGACCTTAATTGCATAGCGAGTGGGTAGGATTTGGAATACACTGGCTAAAAGGTTGGTGAACACAGGTGCAATAGGAGCCTTCAACGTGCTACTGAAGGTTCTTGGGGAAGGGAACAGTTAACTCACAAGGCATTCTATTGCTAATTATCAGTTATCAACCTAAGTAGCTGTTTGGATGTATTAAAGGGATAATATCCCTCATTTTCTTTAATTTAGTTTAATTGGTTGCTCAAAAAAGTAAAAAAGATAACAGGTAAGGCAAGTTCTCTCTGTAGAGAGTTTTATGCACCAGAAATAAAACCCTATCTGAAGGAGTCAGAATCGGTCTTGGTCTTTATTGCTATTTAGCTTTTGGAGCTTAACAAGGGTGGGTGGAGATCACATTTTTGCCCCCGTTTGTCCGTAAACCATAAATCTCAAAAACTAATAGATGGATTTCAATGAAACTTGGTACACGCATAGGGTATGGCCCAAGGAAGAACTAATTAGCTTTTGGTAAAGTTGTAGATCTGGATCCTGGAATTCTTCTAAAGGATCCAGTAGCATTGGAAGATAGGGCATATTGACTTTTTTTAAGAGTGTTATGGGTTGTTCTATTTAGAATATTGTTGATTGTTTTAGAATGTTGTGGATTGTCTCAGTTGCTGTGGTGGAATTTGTCACAAATGTGAGCAGAGTTTTCAAAGCAGGTTGTTGGATGTGGGCCGGCCTTAAGCCTCTTCAGTGAGATGGGAGCCCTGAATAAAAAGATTTCTTTTTTTGCTTTGTAGTTATACAACAGGGAAACACCTCAAGGAAGAACTGCGTAATTGTAATAATATTGAATCAACACAACGTGACAAAGGTATGCACACGATTGAGTGACCTCTTCAATTATTAATGGTAATTTTTTTCTTCAAATTGAGCCAGGCTAAGTGTATCCTGCAAGGAAGGTTTCAAATTCCAGGGGAGACAAGTTAAAAATAAAGAAATTGGCAGAAAGAATGAATATCAGATAGAATCAGTTCATCCAAAGGATATCACATTGTGGAATAAATTAGTGGAAAAGTATATTGAGGCAGGCAGTGTAAATGGATCAAGCTTATGTTAACTCTTGCTCTCTCCACAGCTGAATGTTTCCAGCACTTTCTGCTTTTATTTCAGATTTTGCAGCATCTGCGGTGACTGCAGGGGTTGGAATCTAGCAATGAAGAACAGGTTTGTCGGGCTTGTGGCTTTATTCCTGTTCCTAAATCTGTTCCAAATTGGTGGGCCAAGAGGAAGCGTTATATAAAGCTGTTGTGTTACCATGACAATTGAACTATGGGATTCAAACAAGTGATAGGTCAGAAAGTCTGGTTGAAGCTATCACTTGAGCGCATGTCAACAGTCCCTATTTAGCAAAGTGTAATCTGTGGCGCACACAAGTCAGATTCTGGGTCTAAGATGACCTGTTGGCAACAGACTAGCATTATAAGGACATAAGAAATAGGAGGAGGAGTAGACCATATGGCCCCCTAAGCTTCCTCCACCAGTCAGTAAGAATCACAGCTGTTCTTCAGCCTCTGCTACATTTTTCCCATCCTATTCCCATTTTTTGGGCACGTATTAAGAAATCATGATTTAGAAAGCCTGATGCTGATGGGAAAGATCGATGGTAAAAGATAACAAGCTAGACAAAGAACAATCTTTCTATAGAGCTGCGCAAAGTGGATGAATGTGCCAACGACGTTGGCCTCTAGAGCAAGATCAACATGGACGTCTATGGTCGCCAATGCTCTCTTAGGACATGGTACCTAAACAGAGAGAGATTCACATGTTCCTTGATGCCCCAACGGTTCAAAAATATCAGCCTTGAATATACTAAACCACTGAACCTCCTTAACCGTCTGGAATGGAGAATTCTGTAAATTCACAACCCCATCGAGTGAAGAAATTTCTCCGCTTCTCAGTCCTGAAACTGTGACCTCATTTTCCAGTCTCCAGCCAGGGAAAACACCCTCTCAGCAGCTACCCTGTTAAACACCCTCAGAATCCCACAACCTCTTTTTTTGTGGTGGGGTTGGGGGGGTTTGTTATTTTCCCCCTTGTTAGGGATAATTATTCACCTCAGTTTGAGGTTATTATTTTCTTCTGCTTAGTTAATTTTTCTTCCTGTTCAGGGTGTGGTTTATCACTTGCACCTGTTTGGGAGTATTTGCTTCCTTTTTGGCATGGGGTAATTTGCCTCTGTTTGGGGGTTAATATCTGCCTATTTTACCTCCTGTTTGAAAGCCAGGAATTATTCCCCCCCTTTGCTATTTGGGGTTAGTAGATGCTCCCTGTTTGGGGGATGGGGGTTAATGTTTATCTGTTTTGGGGAGGGTAAATTTTTTTTTGTTCATTCATGGGATGTGCGTGTTGCTGACTAGGCCAGAATTTATTGCCCATCCCTATTTGCCCTTGAGAAGGTGGTGGTGAGCTGCCTTCTTGAACTGCTGCAGTCCATGTGGTGTATGTACACCCACAGTACTGTTAGGGAGGGGGTTACAGGATTTTGACCCAGTGACAATGAAGGAACAGCAATATATTTCCAAGTCAGGATGGTGAGTGGCTTGGAGGGGAACTTGCAGGTGGTGGTGTTCCCATCCATCTGCTCCCCTTGTCCTTCTAGATGGGAGTGGTCGCAAGTTGGAAGGTGCTATCGAAGGAGCCTTGGTGAGTTCCTGCAGTGCATCTTGTAGATGGTAATTGTAATAATATTGACTCAACACAACATGACAAAGATGTGCACTTTACTGAGTGATCTCTTCACTTATTAGATGTAGTTTTTTTCTTCAATTTGAACCAGGCTATGTGCATTCTGCAATGAATGTTTCAAATTCCAGGGGATACAAGTTAAAAATAAGGATCGGTGATGGAGAGGGTGAATGTTGTTGAGAGTGGATGGGGTACCAGTCAAGCAGGTTGCTTTGTACTGGATGGTGTCGAGCTCCTTGAGTGTTGTTGGAGCTGCACTCATCCTGGCAAGTGCAGCATATTCCATCGCATTCCTGATCTGTGACTTGTAGATGGTGAACAGGCTTTGGGGAGTCAGGAAGTGAGTTACTCTCTTAAAAAATTCCCAGCCTCTGACCTGCTCTTGTAGCCACACTATTTAAATGGCTAGTCCTGTTCAGGTTTCTGGTCAATGATAACCTTCGGAATGTTGATAGTTGGGGATTCAGCAATGGTTGTGAATGGTGCTGAACATTGTGCAATCATCTGTGAACATCCCCACTTCTGACCTTATGATGGAGGGAAAGTCATTGATGAAGCAGCTGAAGATGGTTGGGCTGAGGACACTACCCTGGGGAACTCCTGCAATGATGTCCTGGAGCTGAGATGACTGACCTCCAACAACCACAACCATCTTCCTTTGTGCTAGGTATTACTCCAACCAGTGGAAAGTTTTCCCCTGATTCACACTGACTTCAGTTTTGCTAGGGCTGTTTGATGCCACACTCAGTCAAATGCAGCCTTGATGTCAAGGGCAGTCACTCTCACCTCAGCTCTGGAGTTCAGCTCTTTTGTCCATGTTGGGACCAAGGCTGTAATGTGGTCAGGAACTGAGTGACCCTGGCGGAACCCAAACTGAGCATCAGTGAGCAGGTTATTGCTAAACAAGTGCTGCTTGATAGCACTGTTGATGATCCCTTCGACTACTTTACCGATGATCAATGGGCGATAACTGGCCGGGTTGGATTTGTTCTGCTTTTTGTGTATAGGACATACCTGGGCAGTTTTCCACATGGCCAGGTAGATCCCAATGTTGTGGCTATACTGGAACAGCTTGTCTAGGGGCACAGCAAGTTCTGAAGCACAAGTCCTCAATACTATTGCTGGAATATTGTCAGGGCCCATTGCCTTTGCACTATCGAGTGTCTTCAGCCATTTCTTGAAATCACGTGGAGTGATAATAATTTCCCCTGCTTGGCATTATCATCTGCCTGTTTGAAGTTTAATAGTCGCCCCTGTTTGGGTTAATATTTTCAAATATAAATATATTTAATTTTTCCCCTATTTGATTGATATTTTTCCGTGTGTAGGGTTAATATTTCCCCTACTTAATGCATAGATTCTCCAGTTACTTCAATGGATGAGTGTTCAGCAAACAAAAAACAATTTATAGCCTAGGTTGATGTTGTATTATGTATGACATTAGGCCAAGTCTCAATTTATATAACTGATTGCAAATACTGCATATGAAGTCAGTGTTGGAGGGATAGGTGGAGGCATTGGCTTTACACTTTGCTCGCTTGTCCTGAAGGCACAGGACTCTGTTCTCCTCAAATGTCAAAATCGTTTGATGATAGAGACTTCTCCAATTGGGTCTGTCCAAGGTTGTTTTCTTCCCGAGTATTGTGATCAAGCTTGCAAGCTCTGAGGTTAGCATTCAGATTGTCTTTATATCTGAGTTTGCAACGTCCTGTGGTGCAGGTTCCCATGTGCTCAGTTGGCTGTAGAGTCCTGTCTTTGGTATATGGGAATCTTCCATGCGAGTCACATCACCAACCCAGCAAAGCTGAGCTCTGATGGGGACTCTCTCGATGCCAGGTATGTCACACTTAGCAAGAACCTCGGTGTTGGGGACTTTGTCCTTTCTTTTTACTCATTCACAGGACGTGGTTGTTGCTGGCTAGGCCAGCATTTATTGTCCATCCCTAAATGCCCTTGAGGAGGTGGTGGTGAGCCACCTTCTCGAGCCGCTGCAGTCCATGTGGTGTAGGTACACCCACAGTGCTGTTAAGGAGGGAGTTCCAGGAATTTGACTCAGCGACACTGAAGGAACGGCTGATATATTTCCAAGTCAGGATGGTATGTGGCTTGGAGGGGAACTTCCAGGTGGTCTCCCATGCGTCTGCTGCCCTTGTCCTTCTAAGTAATAGAGGTCCTGGGTTTGGAAGATGCTATTGAAGGAGCCTTGGTGAGTTGCTGCAGTGCATGTTGTAGATGGTACACGCTGCTGCTAATGCAACCTGATGTTGTAAATAGAGCTCAGTGAAGGCGGAATGCTTTCAGTTGTTTTATGTGATGCCGGTAGGTTATCCAAGTCTCGTAACCATAAAGAAATGATGTAAGAACCATTAAATGGTAGACTTTGATCTTTGTTCTGAAACAAACTCAGCACTCTTTCCAAAATCTGTGAGTGAGATTTCCAACGCTGAGCTTATTTTTGCCAGGCAATGGTTGATTTTGTCACCAGCATAGTGTCATTGGAGAGGATACTCCCAAGACAGCAAAACCTCTGTACTGAATGGAGAGATTTGTTGTTGATAGCGACTGTGGGGTCTTGGAGTTCGTGACCAGGGATGAAATGATACAAGATCTCTGTCTTCTTCAGACTTATTTGCCAGGCCAAAGTGTTCTGTGGCTAGGGCAAAGTGATCAACAAGCAGCTGAATGGTTTCCGGAGTATGTGCTATGAGAGCGCAGTCATCCGTGATCAAGAGTTCACACAGCAGATGTTCAGTAATCTTTGTACAAGCCTTGAGCCTTTGCAAGTTGTAGAGGTTGTTATCTGTCCTGAATCGATTGTGCACTCCTGTGTCGAGCTTTGAGTGCATACTCAGCACGGCCGAGAAGTATATGGCAAACAGAGCTGGAGCCAATATACAGCCTTGCTTGGTGCCATTGGCAACAAGAAAGGCATCCAATGACATACCACTTTGCATCACGCTGGCCATCGTGCCATCGTGAAATGAGTGAATGACACTGATCAATCATCTTTCCAGGGCAGCCATATTTGTACAGAATTTTCCACAGGCCTTCCCAGTTTACCACCTGAAAAGCCTCGATCAGGTCAACAAACACCACATAGAGGTCCTTATTCTATTGCATGGACTTTTCTTGAACTTGGCATGCTGCAGAGATCATTTCCACTGCTCCCCATCCTGCAGACTGTGATTCTGGGTACACAGAGTCAATGAGGTGAGTGACAATCGGATCAAGAATAACCCTTGCAAGGATTTTTCCTGCTGTTGAAAGAAGTGATATTCCACGATGATTGTCACTGACGGACTTGCTCCCTTTCCACTTGTAGAGATGAATTATGGAGGCTTCCTTGTCATCTTGGGGAACAGTGCTCTGGTTCCAGATTATAGAGAAGAGACTAGTGAGTCTCCTAAAAACGTGAGTCCCTCCGTACTTGAGCACTTCAGGTGGGATGCCAATCGGCTCCTGGCGCCTTGCCCGTAGAAAGCTGCTTTAAGGCTTTTGTGACTTCCGCTTGAGAAGGATCGAGAGCAGGTTCTCCCAGAGTGTGGTGCTGTGGAAGTGACTCAGAGGTATCATTGCATCCTATGGGTTGTTGGTTTAAGAGATTGCTCTGCCCAATGAGAGAGAATCTCATGCCTATTTGTTAGGAGCTGATTGCCATCTGCTGAGAGGAAGGGTGCCGCACTGTTGGTTTTGGGGCCAAAGAACCTGATCGCAGACCTTCATTTTCAGCCTTCACGTCAGTTTTCCCAGCACCTGCTGGAAGCTCATCGGCCTTATTTTCCCACCATTGGCTTTTCATCTCTCTTAGTTTGGCCTGTAGCATGTGTTTTGCACAATGATATTCGGCGTGCCTTGCTGGTGATTTTTGTCCATTGTGTAAGATCTGTGAACGTCGTGCACTTAGTCTAGAAACTTGCCTATGTCATGACCGTTGTTGTTGAACCAGTCCTGATGCTTCTGTTTAACAAATCCTAGGACCTCAGATACTGTACCATGCTGTAAGTAACATCCTTTAACTTTTTCCAAGAATCTTCAATGGAAATATTGCCCTCAGGGATATCAGCTAATCCTGTGGCTAGCTTGTGTTCTAATTCTTGTCTCTTGGCCATGTTTTGAGAACAGTTACATCAAGTTTCTTTTGTGCCTTGACTTTGTGATTTGAGTAAAATTTGTAATTTGACCTTAGATTTCATTTTCAAAGACCCAATAGTCCTGACAAGCCAATGGTCAGACCTTCTGTATCTCTAAGGGAGTGGGGTGGAGCACACATCCTTGGGGTCTCTCTGCCGTACGATGATGTGGTCCAACACGTGCTGGTGTTAGGGAGCATCCATGTTGTTTCAGTTTGTCTGCTTGCTGGAAGGCTATGTTTGTGATAGGTCGCTGCACTTAGAGAGGAGGAGTTGGCCATTGGCGTTTGCTCTGCCAATACCATGGTGTCCCAGTGCTACTCGCCATGAGCTCACTGAGGCATTGAAATCACCGAGAATAATGAGTTTGTCCTGATGGGATACCCCTCTAATTTTCTTGCTGAAGTCACCAAAGAATGCTTCTTTGACCTCATCTGTATGTGTCATTTTTGGAGCATAGGCGCTAATAAATGTTGCATGCTGTTTATTGGCAAGATTTAAATGAAGGGCTATAAGTCGATCGCTAATCCCTGTAGGAAATTAGTCAAACTTGCACTAGAATTCAAGTCGAATGGCAAAGCTCACGCCTGACTGTTGAGTCAGGTCCTCAGACTTGCCCATCCAGTTGAATGTGTAGCCTGCACCCACCTCCTCGAGGTGAGGCTCCTCAGTGAGCCTTGCTTCGCTGAGGGCCACTATGTCTATGTTATACCTGCCCAGCATTCTGGCTATGAGGTTCTGCACTCCGGTCTCGTATTGCTGTCTAGAAATATTCTGACAGTCCGTGACCGAGTTTCATGCAAAGACTAATAGTCTTGCTCTTTACATTTCAACCGTGGTGAGTGGATGACCAGCCAGGAGTGGTAACCAGGCGGGTACAGGGAGAGCTGGCTGCGTTTAGGGTTCCTTTTCTTCCCCTTCTCTGGATTGGGGAGAAAAGTGCTGTACCTGAAGAGGTCTGTTCTGTCGCCTCAGGAGCATACAAATTCCACATCAGCCCTAATCTGTGGAGAGCCATCGTCACCCTGACGCCCCGTAACTTATGGCTGGATACTGCCGGTAGCATCCTCTATCTGTCCCCATCACCACTTTGCCATCACCACAGGGCTTGGTAGGTCTGATGTCATCGTTAAAGACTTGCTGAGCAACCTGCACACATTGAGTATATGTAAGTAGGTGGGGTTTATACAGAGCCTCTCCCAGTCCCTTATCCAAGGCAGCTCATACTATACTGGTGCAAGGGTAGCAGCTGAAAGGATGCAGGTTTGATGTTGGAGTTGTCCATCTACTAGATAAGCAGCTGAGGAGGCTGAAACGCCTCATTCACCCATGACATTGCTGTCCAGTCCAACAACACCATCAGCTGACGTGTACCTTGCTAGTTGTGCATTTAAGATCGAGATAGATAGGTTCTTGATTGGTAAGGGGATCAAAGGTTACGGGGAGAAGGCGGGACAATGGGGTTGAGAAACTTATCAGCCATGATTGAATGGCGGAGCAGACTCGATGGGCCGAATGGCCTAATTTCTGCTCCTATATCTTATGGTCTTATGGTTAACCCATCACTGAGGGTTTAGAAATCAGAGTGACCTTCTCCTGGTAGACTGCCAATTAAGGCTGACGATCCCTAGCAACCTGGAGCTGTCTGGTACAGAGGCACCAAACACCCGCCTTAACACCTCTTCCCACAGTTCTAAACGAGGATTGGCATATGGAGACAGGCAGTCGGAGTTTGATTGGGTGAGGCTATTTGAGATGCTGACCAGATGGATGAAAAATTACTTTTTGTGGATGAAGAGGATCTTCCAACTCTCTTCACCACTCTAGTCCTTGCTAATCCTTTGACCACCCCCCCCCCCCAAATTTGCCCTATTTGATTTAATATTTCCCCCTGTTTGATTTCATATTTTCCCTGTACAGTTAACATGTTACATACTTGGGGGTTAATATTTCACCAATTGAGGATGAATATTAACCCTGCTTAATTAACACTTTTCTGTTTAGGGTTAACATTTGTCCCTGTTTGGGATTAATATTTGCTCCCGGTTGGGGGTTATTGTTCACCTGGTTGGTGGGGGGGGGAGGGGGGGGGGAGGATTGTTTTATTTGCCCCTGTCCGGACCCCAGGATGTTATTGGCCCCTCTCCCATGTGTAGGACCGGGCGGCTGCCCCATGCGGGGAGCTCCGCCTGTCCGCTCCACCTCCGGGCGGGTCGCAGGGAGCGGCGCTTCCGCCTTTGGGCAAGAGGGAAAGCGGGGACGGGACGGGACAGGGGGAACTGGAGGTTGGGGGTGAGGAGGAGGAGGCGGCGGCGGCGGGGGGGGGAGACAGGCCGCGGAGATCAGGACAGGACGGGGGTCAGGATGTCGGAGGCCGAGTGCAAGCAGTGGATCCTGGACACCATCGACTCGCTGCGGTGCCGGAAGGCTCGGCCGGACCTGGAGCGGATCTGTAAGATGGTGCAGCGGAGGCACGGGCTGGCCCCGAGCCGCACCCGGCGGCAGCTGGAGCGGCTGCTGAAATCCCGCACCGTGCTGCGGGTCAGCTACAAGGGCTCGCACTCGTACCGCAACGCCGCTAAATGGCAGGCGGGCCAGGCGGAGCCCGAGCCCGAGCGGGAGCGGGAGGAGCCCCAGCCCCAGCCCCAGCCCCGCACCGTGCTGACCCGAGCCCGGCTCAGGGGGGTCCGGGAGCAGCAGGTGAGCCGGGCCGGCAGCAGGAAGCAGCGGCCGGCGGAGCGGAGCAGCCCCGCCAGCAGGAGGAGGATCCCGGAGCCCGGAACCGGCACCGAGCGCAAGGCGAGTATCGGAGAGAGCGGGTGGGGGGAACGACTAAGTTAGTGAGGGAGTGACAACTAGTTAGTCCGGGAGTAATAACCAGCTACCGTGCGAGTGACAGCTAGTTAGTGCGGGGGGGTTTGGGGGGGGTAATAACTGGTTACTGTGGGTATGACAGCTGGTTACTGAGGAAGTGACAGCTAGTTAGTCCGGGAATAATAACCAGCTACTGTGCGAGTGACAGCTAGTTAATCCGGGGGTAATGACTAGATACTGTGCGAGTGACAACTGGTTAGTCTGGGAGTAATGACTAGTTAGTCTGGGAGTAATTTGTTAGCGAGGGAGTGACAGCTAGTTAGTGAGGGAGTAGTAATTGGTTACAGTGGGAGTGACAACTAGTTAGTCCATGAGTGACAGGTAGTTATGAGGGAGTAATAACTAGTTACTGTGGGACTGACAGCTAGTTAGTGAGGGAGTGATGACTAGTTAGTTTGGGAGTAATAACCAGTTAGTTTGGAAGTGACTGCTAGTTAGTCCACGAGTGACAGCTAGATAGTGAGGAAGTGACGACTAGTTAATCAGGGAATAATAGTTAGTTACTGTGGGAGTGATAGCTGATTAGTCAAGGGGTAATAACTAGTTGGTGTGGAACTGACAAATAGTTAATGTCAGACTATGCCCCCTAGTTAGTGCCAGCTATTTAGTGTTAGACTGTGCTCATTAGTTAGAGTGGGAATGCAAGGCCATGCCTACTAGATAGTCAGGGACTGCCAGCTAGTTAGTGCCATACCACGCACACTAAGTAGGGAGTACCCAGTTGTTAGTGTCAGACTCTTCCCACTAGACTGTGCCTACTAGTTAGCGAAGATGGTTGGTATCAGACTGTGTCCAGTGGTTCCTTCAGATTACCAACTAGCTATTGGTTGACCCTTTAGTTTGTGTGGAAATACCAGCTGGTTAATATCAGACCAGCCCATCACTGTTGGATCATGCCTACTGTTTAGCGTGTGAGCCGTTTAGTTAGGTTAGTAATGTGTATGCAAGTTAGCATGGGTGTTCCAATGTGGAATGTTATTGGTTGAGTTTGGGTTCTGCTGGCTGCGGTGGTGGGATTTGAACCTGTGTCCCCAGAGCATCGGTCTGGGCCTCCAGGTTGCTAACCTAGTGACATTAACACATCACCATTGTCTCCCCTAAGGATCCTCGAGAGGGTGCGGAGGAGATTTACCAGAATGGGCTCAGGGATGAGGGATTTTAGTTACAAGGTCAGGTTGGGGAAGCTGTGGTTGTTCTCCTCAGAACGAAGGAGATTGAGGGGAGATTTGGTAGAGGTGGACAAGATTATGATGGGTTTGGATAAGGTGGATAAAGAAAAGCTGTTCCCAATAGCTGATGGTACAAAGACTAGGGTACACAGATTTAAGGTTTTGGGTAAGGGGTGATGGTGAGGGAGAACTGGTAATGACATGGAACTCGCTGCTCATGAAGGTAGTGGAAGCAGAAACACTGAATGATTTCAAAAGGAAATTGGATGGGGCACTTGAGGGAAATAAACTTGCAGGGCTACGGGGATAGAACGAAGGAATGGGATTGAGTGAATTGCTGTATGGAGAGCCGGCATGGACTCGATGGGCTGAATAGCGTCCTATGCCATAATGACTCTGATTGCCAGCTACCTATTGTTGGACCATGTCCAACAGTGTAGGATTCTGCCCACCAACGTTGGACTGTGCCCTGCCTCCCCCTCCCACCCCCCCCCGCCACTCATCCTCCTACCCTCCCTCACCCATCCTGCCCACCCCCTCCCTCGCCCTCCCACGTACCTTTTAAATGAGTTAAGCGTTTCAGCCTCAGCCACTGTTAGGGTGGGAGTGCCACCTAATTAGCGTCAGACTGTGCCCACTAGTTAGTGTGTGAGCCATCTAGTTAGTATTGGAACGTGCTCACTAATTAGTGTGGGAGTTCCAACTAGTTAATGTTAGACTGTGCCCACTAGTTAGTGTTGGATTGCCAGCTACCTAATGTCGGACCATGCCCACTAGTGTGACAGCTAGTTAAATGTCAGACCGTGCCTACTAGTTAGTGTGGGAGTGCTATGTAGTCAGCTATGGACCATGAACACTAGTTAGTGTGAGAATGCCAACTAGTTAATGTGGGACTGCCAGCTCGTTCGTGTCAGACCTTTCCCACTAGTTAAAGAGTGATTGTCAGTGGTTCCCGCTGGTTAGCTTGTGAGTGCTAGCTAGTTAATGTCAGACCATGCCCACTAGTATCAGACAGTGCCTATGAGTAACAGCTAGTTAGATCCAGACCATGCCAGCTAATGCTGTCTGTGCCAACTAATCAGGGAATGTTAGCTTCAGACCATGCCCACCAGTTAGTGTTGGAGCTGCCCCTAATTTGTTTGGGAGTATGCAACAGTGGATGTCAGAGCGCGTTCCCTGGTAGGTGTCAGTACATGCCTGCTGCTAGATGTTGGGCTATGCTTAACTATTGGTTAGCGTTGGACTGTGCCCACGAGTTAGGTTTGGACTGTGTCTGTCTAATGGTTAGACTGAAACATACCGAACTGCAGGTTATTTGCCAGGACCGTGTTAAAGGATTGTTAGCGTTGGACTGTCCCTACTGGGTATGTTTCTGACTATGCTTGCCTAATGGTTAGTGCAGAACATTTCCTAACCAATGGATAGTGTCAGACTTTGCTGTCCAATTAGTTTTGGACTGTTAGCAGTTGCTGTGATATAGGTCCAGTAGTTGGTATAGGACTGTATGTAATTAGCTGTTATTGTGGAACCCTGGCTAACTAACAATAGATGTCGACTGTGTCTAATGATTGGTGTTGGATTGCATCTCACAGTTAATGACAGACCATGCTCACTAGCTAATATCGATTGTACCCAAATGATAGTTAGGATTGGACTGTACTTTCCCCATTCTATTGGACAATGCCAATTAGGACTCTGTCTAACAAATAGTTGGTATTGAACTGTGCTCACTAGTTTGTGTTGGATTGAATTCAAAGCAGACTGTGCCTACTAGTTATTGTCACCTGTACCAACCTAATGGTTACTGTCAGACTGTACCCACTAGTTAATCTTTGTTTCTTGTTCAATAGTGTGACAATTATGGACTATGTCTAACTAATGGGTAGTACTGGATTGTGTTTGATGGTTCATGTTGGACTGCATCTAACGAATGGTTACTGTTGGACTGTGGCCACTGTTTAATATAGCAATATAAGTGCCCTTTGGTTAGTCTCAACAGTATCTAATGGTTAGTGCCGTTATGTGTCTAAATAATGATTAATGTTATACTGGCCCATTAATCAGGCCTGGACTATGTCCCTCAGTTAGTGTCGGACTGTATCTAAGTAATGGTTAGTATGGAACCGTCTAATTTATGGTTAGTGGTAAGATTGTGTCTAACTAATGGTTAGTGCCATACTATGCACCGGTGGTTAATGTCAGATTGTGTCTAAGTAATGATTAGTTTTGGACTGTGTCTAATGATTAGTCTCAGACTGTGTCTAACTAACGTTTAGTGTCAGAGTGCCAATTTGTTGGTATCAGACCATGTATAACTAATGGTTAGTATTGGACTCTGCCTGGTGGTTAGTGTTTGACTGTGTATGACGAATGGTTAGTGTCAGACTCTGCCCATTTGTTGGTACTGGATTGTGTCTAACTAACGGTTAGCATTGGACTGTGCCCAGACAAAAGTTGAGTTGGATTGTGACCACTGATTAATGTTGGGCTGCTTCTGTTTAGTAGTTGGTATCGAACTATATCTTGCTAATGATTAGTATCAGACTATGTCAAACTAATCATTAGTGTCAGACTGTACCCCCTAGTTGATGGAGGACTGTGTGTAATTAATGGTTAGTGCCAAATTTGACCATGAAAGGGCTTGACTGTATGACACTAAGTGGCAGACTATATTTAACTAATGGTCAATGTTGGACTTTATCTAACTAGTATTGGACTATGGCCACCAGTTAGTGCTGGACTGTTTCAAACTAATCATTAATTCATACGAAACAGAATGTGACCATTTGGCCCATCATTCCTTTGTTGGCTCTGAAAGAGCTATCCAATTGTTCCCGCTCCCCATACTCTTTCCCCAGGGCAGTGCATTCAAGATCACAACACCTTGCTGCATTAAAAAAATCTCCTCACCTCTCCACTGTTTGTTTTTTTTTTGCCATTTATCTCAAATCTGTGTCCTCCAATGGAAATATTTTCTCCTTATTTACCCTAGCAAGCTAATGGTTAGTTCTGGACTGTCTTTAACTAATGGTGAATGTCAGACTGTATTGTACTAATTTAGAGTCGGATTGTGGCTGTTAGATATTGGTGGAGTTCAGCCAACTAATGGCTAGAGTTTAACTGGTCTCACTAGATAATGTATCATTGTACCTAACTAAAAGGCTAGTGCCAGACTGTGCCCACTAGTATTATCAGATTGCACCTAAGTAAAGGTTGGCTTCAACTAACCCATTAGTTACTGTCAGATTCTATCAAACCAATGGTTAGTACCAAACTACATCTAACTAATACAAAAACAGAATTACCTGGAAAAACTCAGCAGGTCTGGCAGCATCGGCGGAGAAGAAAAGAGTTGACGTTTCGAGTCCTCATGACCCTTCGACAGAACTTGAGTTCGAGTCCAGGAAAGAGCTGAAATATAAGCTGGTTTAGGGTGTGTGTGTGGGGGGCGGAGAGATAGAGAGACAGAGAGGTGGAGGGGGTTGGTGTGGTTGTAGGGACAAACAAGCAGTGATAGAAGCAGATCATCAAAAGATGTCAACGACAATAGTACAATAGAACACATAGGTGTTAAAAGTTAAAGTTGGTGATATTATCTAAACGAATGTGCTAATTAAGAATGGATGGTAGGGCACTCAAGGTATAGCTCTAGTGGGTTTTTTTTTAATAATGGAAATAGGTGGGAAAAGGAAAATCTTTATAATTTATTGGAAAAAAAAAGGGGGAAACAGAAAGGGGGTGGGGATGGGGGAGGGAGCTCACGACCTAAAGTTGTTGAATTCAATATTCAGTCCGGAAGGCTGTAAAGTCCCTAGTCGGAAGATGAGGTGTTGTTCCTCCAGTTTGCGTTGGGCTTCACTGGAACAATGCAGCAAGCCAAGGACAGACATGTGGGCAAGAGAGCAGGGTGGAGTGTTAAAATGGCAAGCGACAGGGAGGTTTGGGTCATTCTTGCGGACAGACCGCAGGTGTTCTGCAAAGCGGTCGCCCAGCTTACGTTTGGTCTCTCCAATGTAGAGGAGACCACATTGGGAGCAACGAATGCAGTAGACTAAGTTGGGGGAAATGCAAGTGAAATGCTGCTTCACTTGAAAGGAGTGTTTGGGTCCTTGGACGGTGAGGAGAGAGGAAGTGAAGGGGCAGGTGTTGCATCTTTTGCGTGGGCATGGGGTTGTGCCATAGGAGGGGGTTGAGGAGTAGGGGGTGATGCAGGAGTGGACCAGGGTGTCCCGGAGGGAGCGATCCCTACGGAATGCCGATAAGGGGGGTGAAGGGAAGATGTGTTTGGTGGTGGCATCATGCTGGAGTTGGCGGAAATGGCGGAGGATGATCCTTTGAATGCGGAGGCTGGTGGGGTGATAAGTGAGGACAAGGGGGACCCTATCATGTTTCTGGGAGGGAGGAGAAGGAGTGAGAGCGGATGCGTGGGAAATGAGCCGGACGCGGTTGAGGGCCCTGTCAACGACCGTGGGTGGAAAACCTCGGTTAAGGAAGAAGGAGGACATGTCAGAGGAACTGTTTTTGAATGTAGCATCATCGGAACAGATGCGACGGAGGCGAAGGAACTGAGAGAATGGGATGGAGTCCTTACAGGAAGTGGGGTGTGAGGAGCTGTAGTCGAGATAGCTGTGGGAGTCGGTGGGTTTGTAATGGATATTGGTGGACAGTCTATCACCAGAGATTGAGACAGAGAGGTCAAGGAAGGGAAGGGAAGTGTCAGAGATGGACCACGTGAAAATGATGGAGGGGTGGAGATTGGAAGCAAAATTAATAAATTTCCCAAGTCCTGACGAGAGCATGAAACACTTCCCTTCCCTTCCTTGACCTCTCTGTCTCAATCTCTGGTGATAGACTGTCCACCAATATCCATTACAAACCCACCGACTCCCACAGCTATCTCGACTACAGCTCCTCACACCCCACTTCCTGTAAGGACTCCATCCCATTCTCTCAGTTCCTTCGCCTCCGTCGCATCTGTTCCGATGATGCTACATTCAAAAACAGTTCCTCTGACATGTCCTCCTTCTTCCTTAACCAAGGTTTTCCACCCACGGTCGTTGACAGGGCCCTCAACCGTGTCCGGCCCATCTCCCGCGCATCCGCCCTCACTCCTTCTCCTCCCTCCCAGAAACATGATAGGGTCCCCCTTGTCCTCACTTATCACCCCACCAGCCTCCGCATTCAAAGGATCATCCTCCGCCATTTCCGCCAACTCCAGCATGATGCCACCACCAAACACATCTTCCCTTCACCCCCCTTATCGGCATTCCGTAGGGATTGTTCCCTCCGGGACACCCTGGTCCACTCCTCCATCACCCCCTACTCCTCAACCCCCTCCTATGGCACAACCCCATGCCCACGCAAAAGATGCAACACCTGCCCCTTCACTTCCTCTCTCCTCACCGTCCAAGGACCCAAACACTCCTTTCAAGTGAAGCAGCATTTCACTTGCATTTCCCCCAACTTAGTCTACTGCATTCGTTGCTCCCAATGTGGTCTCCTCTACATTGGAGAGACCAAACGTAAGCTGGGCGACCGCTTTGCAGAACACCTGCGGTCTGTCCGCAAGAATGACCCAAACCTCCCTGTCGCTTGCCATTTTAACACTCCACCCTGCTCTCTTGCCCACATGTCTGTCCTTGGCTTGCTGCATTGTTCCAGTGAAGCCCAACGCAAACTGGAGGAACAACACCTCATCTTCCGACTAGGGACTTTACAGCCTTCCGGACTGAATATTGAATTCAACAACTTTAGGTCGTGAGCTCCCTCCCCCATCCCCACCCCCTTTCTGTTTCCCCCTTTTTTTTTCCAATAAATTATAAAGATTTTCCTTTTCCCACCTATTTCCATTATTAAAAAAAAACCCACTAGAGCTATACCTTGAGTGCCCTACCATCCATTCTTAATTAGCACATTCGTTTAGATAATATCACCAACTTTAACTTTTAACACCTATGTGTTCTATTGTACTATTGTCGTTGACATCTTTTGATGATCTGCTTCTATCACTGCTTGTTTGTCCCTACAACCACACCAACCCCCTCCACCTCTCTGTCTCTCTATCTCTCCGCCCCCCACACACACACCTTAAACCAGCTTATATTTCAGCTCTTTCCTGGACTCGAACTCAAGTTCTGTCGAAGGGTCATGAGGACTCGAAACGTCAACTCTTTTCTTCTCCGCCGATGCTGCCAGACCTGCTGAGTTTTTCCAGGTAATTCTGTTTTTGTTTTGGATTTCCAGCATCCGCAGTTTTTTTGTTTTTTACATCTAACTAATGCTGTACCTCATTCAATCCCTCCACTGTCTTTAATTATTGGGGAAATGGTAGCGTAGTGAAAATGTCACTGGACTTGTAATCCAGAGACCCAGATTAATACTCTGGGGACATGGGTCCAAATCCCACCGTGGTGGAATTTAAATTCAATTAATAACTCTGGAATATAAGGCTCATTTCAGTAATGGTGACCATGACAACAATATTGGTGTAAAATTCCATCTGATTCAATTTAGGGAAGGAACTCTGCCATCCTTACCTGCTCTGGCCGACCTGTAACTCCAGACCCACAGCAATGTGGTTGACCGTTAACTGCCCCCTGAAATGGCTTAGCAAGCCATTCCATTAAAGGGCAATTAGGGATGGGGCAACAAATATAAAAACAAAAACTGCGGATGCTGGAAATCCAAAACAAAAACAGAATTACCTGGAAAAACTCAGCAGGTCTGGCAGCATCGGCGGAGAAGAAAAGAGTTGACGTTTCGAGTCGTTTGAAGGGTCATGAGGACTCGAAACGTCAACTCTTTTCTTCTCCGCCGATACTGCCAGACCTGTTGAGTTTTTCCAGGTAATTCTGTTTTTGTTGTGTATGGGGCAACAAACGTTGGCCTTGTCAGCGACACCCACATCCCATGAAAGAGTAAAGGAAAAATAAAATTATTTGCTTGTCCGACATCCAGCATTGGATGAGCAGATATTTCCTCCAGTTAAATGTTGATTAAAATAAAAGCTATTGCCTTTGGTTCCTGCCATCCCTCTCCCTGGCCATTGAGGCTGAACCAGACAGTGTACAGGCCTGGCATCGTATTCGACTCTGAGCTGAGCTTATGACCACTTATGAACACCATGTCTATGAGCGCCTATTTCCACCTCATGAAACCAATGCACTTCTCTGCTGCGCTTCAACTCTCCTCCTGCTAAAATCCTCGTTCACGCCATTGTTGCTTCTAAACTTTATTACTGCAATACTCTTCTGGCCGGCCTCTCACCTTGCACCCTTTGTAACCTTGAGACCGCCCGAAACCCAGCTGCTTGTGTCCTAACTCACACCAGGTTCCGTCCACTCACCATCCCTGTGCTCACCGACATTGGCTTCAAGCCCATCAACACCTCGATTTTAAAATTCTCGTTTTCCAATCCCTCCATGGCCTGGCCCCTCCCTGTATTTGTAACCTCACCCAGTTCCATAACCTCAGGTACCTGGGCTCCTCCAATTCTGGCCTCTTGAGCAGCTCTGATTCTGATTGCTCCACCATTGGTGGCTTCAGCTGCCTGGGCCCTAAGCTCTGGCATTACCTCCCTAATCATCTCCACTTCTCTACTGCGTTCCTCAGCTTTATGAGGCCCCTTTACCTCTTTCACCAAGCTTTTGATCACCTGCTCCAGTATTTCCTTATGTGACTGTGTGTCAAATTTTGTTCGATAGCTGATTCTGTGAAGCTTCTTGAGACGTGCTGCACTGTTGGAAGTGTTACCATTTGGATGCAGCGTTAAATCGAAGCCCCACCTACGCTGTTGGGTGGATCTAAAAGACTCATGAGGCACTATTTCAAAGGAAAGCTGGAAGTGTCCTGGGCAATATTTATCCCTCAATCAACAGCACAAAAAACATATTATTTGGTCATTATCACTTTGCTGTTTGTGGGAGCTTGCTGTGCACAGATTGGCTGCTGCGTTTCTTGCATTACACCAGTGACTATACTTCAAAGGTACTTCACTGGCAGGAAAGTGCTTTGAGACATCTGGTGGCTGCAAAAGTTGCTATGTAAATGCAAGTTGTTGTTGTTGACTGCATATGATTAATTATTAATGCCCACTCATAAGTTTAATACTGTTTCTAACCAATGGTTAGTCTTAGACTTTATCTAACCAGTGGTTAGAGTTTGGAAGCATCTAACCAATGGTTAGTGTTGGACTGTATCTATAATGGATAGTCAGGGTGGAGGGGAATGAGGAGTCAATGAGTATGCCAGGTCAATCAGTGCAGAGACTAAAGTTGGACAGGAGAGAAAAGTTTTTAGTGATGGGGAAGTTGGGAAGCAAGAAATTGGATTGTGAAAGAGAGTTGGGAGGGACAGTACACCTGTCCTGAATCAATGAGTTGGAGAGAAAGGATGATGTGAGATGTGGAAGAGGGGCAGGAGTTAGAAATGTGAGGATGGGATAGGGTCTTAAGCAAACTTGCTATGGAGCTAGGCTAACAAGACTAACCTTCTACTGGTGACTAGTGGGACAGCTCCAGATTTACTGTTCTAGTTTACTTTTTCACCTGACTCTCCACAGTTGTATCTTACTCACCAGATTCATTGAATTCACAATGCTAGTCATGGAAAAATTCAGTGTTGTCACTGGGCTGGTTTAGCATGTTGGTACCAATACAGTGTAGGGCAAATCGCATCCTGGGGTAATGTGCTTCTTCTTAGTGCTCCCACAGTGCTCTGCATTGCTCCATCAAGGGGAAAAGCTTTCCATTGTGCATGGTGTTCTAGAAAAGAAATGAAAAACATGCATTTATACAGTGACTTTCATGACCTCAGGACATCCCAAACAGTTTTAAAGCCAATTAAGTGGTTTTGCGATGCAGCCAATGTTGTGATGCTTGAAATGCAACAGCTATTTTGTGCACAGCAAGGAGATAATGACCAAAAAAATCTGTCATACTGATGAGAGATCATCGACCTGAAATGCTAACTCTGTTTCTCCCCACAGGTGTTGCCTGACCTGCTGAGTTTTTCCAGCATTTTTATTTTTTGTGGTTCTTATTTCAAATTTCCAGCATCCGCGGTATTTTGCTTTCAAAATAAAAACCAAGTGCTGGAAAACCCCAGGTCTGGCAGCATCTGGAAAGAGAAACAGAATTAACGTTTCGAGTCCAGTACGACGACTCTTTGGAACTTTGCTTTTGCATCTGTTTGACTGATGTTGACTGAGGGACATATAGTAGCCAGGACGATGAGGATAACTCCCCTGCTCTTCTTCGAAAAACTGCCATGGGATCTCACCTGAGAGGGCAGACGGGGCCTCGGTTTAATATCTCGTCTGTAAGAGGCACCTCATACAGAGCAACACTCCCTCAGTATCGGATTGAAGTGGCAGCCTAGATTTTGTCCTTGAGTGTCTGGAGTGGGACTTGAACACATGGCCTTCTGAGTCAGGGGCAAGAGGGCTATCCATTGAGCCAGATATATGAGCAAAAGCCATAATTCATTATGTTTGCTTCAATTCCATACCCCTTTATCCATCTGCTCTGTCCCCAGAATTTCAGTACATTGTAGCGCTAGGAATGTGAGACTTTCATATGATGTGAAAGAAAAACTGGACTTGTAAATCCAACAAGCAAGGAAACTTGAAGCCAACCACATCTCCATTCATTTATAATCCTCACCTGTGAAATATCTCCAGCCTGTTAGCCCATAGGTGATCTTCATCAATGGGCATTCATGCTGCAGTCACTAATCTGCTGCTCATGTGATTGGTTGGAAGTTGGTGATGTGTTTCTGAGGTTATATCATGTTCTTTGTGATGGGCATGAATTTGAGAAATAAAATATTTTTCAGTGGGAGCATGGTCACAAGCCCCTGGAGTCTCTTCTGCCATTGAGTTTAGATTGATACTGATGTGTACCTCGACTCCAACATGGTCCATAATCCTTAATACCCTTATCCACAAAAAATCTATCAATCTCAGGTTAGAAATTTTCAATTGAACCCCCAGCCTTGGCAGGTTCTTAGGCGACAGAGTTCTAGATTTCCACTACCCTTCGTGTGAGGAAGTGCTTCCTGACATCACCACGACCGGCCCAGTTCTAATTTTAAGATTCTTCCCCCCCTTGTTCTGGACTCCCCTCACCAGAGGAAATAGTTTCTCTACATCCAACCTATCAATTCCTTTAATCGTCTCAAATACCTCAATCAGGTCACTCCTTAATCTTTAGTGTTGCTTCTAGCTGGATAACTGATGAATTGCAGTGCTTCCCATTACCAACGCTATTCATTTGTGTTGGCTGCGGTTTGTGTTGACTTCCATTTCCGAATTCAGCCAATATAGCCACAATTGACGATGTTCATTTCGGGAGATTTGTGTTGACTTCCATTTCCGAATTCAGCCAATATAGCCACAATTGACGATGTTCATTTCGGGAGTGACGTACATTCTGGGCACTGTCCATCGTCTCCCAAGATGGACAGATGCCAATAACCTAACCTAGCTGTGGTTTCCATGACAGGCTTACCACATTGAAGGTATGAATTGGCTGTCCGCAGTACATCCTGTGTCTGAGTACTGTTGCTTTCTCTCTCTCTTTCTCTGCAGAAGACCAGGAGATCGAAAGGAGCTGACCCATCAGGCGATGAAGGAAGTGATGAAGAAGCTCCACCAGAGGACCAGGAATCCGCAAGCCAAACCCTGAGGGAGGCACGGAATGGCGTGGAGTCTGTCGCTGATTGTGTGAGTGAGGACTGTGATACTGAAGAGAGTCCCATCAAACCGCCTGCCACCGAAGGTCGCCCAACTGAAGATGTTGTCGAGGAACTCCCCACTGACAAGCAGGTTGAAGCATCTTCAGCTGTGAAGCACAGCCCTTCACCTTGTTGCAGTGTTGATGCCGAGATGAAGCTTGACGTTGAGGCTCTTAAGACTGTGCAGGAGCGACTCTCTCCAGATAACGCAGGGAATGTTGGTTCATCTGAAAAGTCAACCCCTATGGAGGAGGGCTGCAGTGAAGAATGCTCCCAGGAACCTTGCGCCAATCAAGGTAATTTGGCTTTTAAACATGTTGGAACACATTATAATGGTCAAACTGGTAGCTGGACCCGGTAGAAAGTTCCAGTACCAGTGATTTACATTTGCACGTTTATACCACAGGTGTGCAGAAGAGCACTGAGATTAGTTATGTGGTGTAAGTACAGCCCAAATCTGGAGTGAGGACAGACCCATTCTGAAACTGGATCAAAACGGAGTGGGATTTCCTGAAGTTGCTCCTCAGCCAGATTTGGGCTCAACTCCAGAGTTGCAGGACCTACACATTTAATGGCTGTGCAAGGTGGAACCCTCTGCATCAATGCTGATATCGGATGGGTGCAAGGACCCCCTAAAACCCATTGCAGTATGGCTCATAGCTGTTAAAACCACAATGGCAGACAAAGTGAGTTAGCAGAGCAGTCCCATTAAGCTTCAGAAAATATAGAAACAAAGTTCTTAATAACAGAACAAATTGCAGAATGCAATTAATTAATCCCTGTTGTTAAATCGGCTGTTTGGCTTACAATCTCGTAAAACTGCATTTCATGTAAAACCCTTAACAAGAATGTGAAATGAGTAGATTAATGAAAGGTTGAATGGATCAGTAATTTATCACAGATGCACTGTTGTGTTGACCAGAAAACTGCATTTGTACATCAACCTGGGAATACATTGAGGCACGATTAAATTGTTAAGGAATATAGGTAGTAAAGTTTTGGGGTAGCTTTTTGAACAAAAAAAAAGAAAAGTACAGCACAGGAACAGGCCCTTCAGCCCTCCAAGCCTGTGCCGATCATATTGCCCGTCAACTAAAACAGTTTGCACTTCCGGGTTCCGTCTCCCTCTATTCCCATCCTATTCATGTATTTGTCAAGCTGCTTCTTAAACACCACTATCATACCTGCTTCCACCACCTCCTCTGGCAGCGAATTCCAGACACTCACTACCCTCTGCGTAAAAAACTTGCCCCGCACATCTCCTCTATAGTTTTCTCCTCTCACCTTAAATCTATGTCCCCTAGTAATTGACTCTTCCACCCTGAGAAAAAGCTTCTGACTATCTATTCTGTCCACGCCACTCATAATTTTGTAAACTTCTATCAAGTCGCCCCTCAATCTCCGTCGCTCTAGTGAGAACAATCCGAGTTTCTCCAACCTCTCCTCATAGCTAATAACCTCCAGACCAGGCAGCATCGTGGTAAACCTCCTCTGCACCCTCTCCAATGCCTCCATATCCTTCTGGTAATGTGGCGACCAGAATTTCACGCAATATTCCTAGTGTGGCCTAACCAAGGTTCTATACAGCTGCAGCATGACTTCCCAGCTTTTATACTCAATACCCCTGCCAATGAAGGCAAGCATGCCAAATGCCTTCCTGACTACCTTATCCACCTGCGTTGCCACTTTCAGTGACCTGTGGACCTGTACACCCAGATCCCTCTGCTCATCAATGCACTTAAGGGTTCTGCCATTTACTGTATAATTCCTGCCTGTATTAGACCTTCCAAAATGCATTACCTCGCATTTGTCCAGATTAAATTCCATCTGCCATTTCTCTGCCCAAGTCTCCAACCGATCTATATCCCTTAGTTCTAAGGAAGTCCATTTGCCTCTTTTCACTTTCACACGGACCTGGATGACTCTATGGAAATAAATGGATGTGGGATGGGAAAGGGCAACAAAGTGTGTGATAGGAAATCAGCCAGAATCTTACTGAGTGGCAGAGCAGGATCAAGGAGCTGTACAGCCTACTCCTGCTCCTGTGTCTTATGGGAGTTCTCCCCTGTGTCTTGTAACATTTATCCCTCAACAAACAATACTAAAACAGACTGGTCATGATAACTTGCTGTTTGTGGGATCTTGCTGAGCGTAGATTGGTTGCTGTGAAATGAACAGTGGAACAATGTGAAGCACGACTATTTTGCAAAAATTTATGCAGAACTGGATGGAAGGATGTTTTAAAAATTCACTCATGGGATGTGGGCATCGCTGGCTAGGTCAGCATATATTGCCCATCCCTAAATGGCAGTGGTGAGCTGCCTTCTTGAACTGCTGCAGTCCATGTGGTGTAGGTACACCCACAGTGCTGTTAGGGAGGGAGTTCCAGGATTTTGACCCAGCGACAGTGAAGGAACAGCGATATATTTCCAAGTCAGGATGGTGAGTGGCTTGGAGGGGAACTTGCACGTTGTGGTGTTCCCATGCCAAGGGACAATGGTTAGATTCTCTCTTGTTGAAGATGGTCATTGCCTGGCACTTGTGTGGCACAAATGTTACTTGCCACTTGTCAGCCCAAGCCTGGATATTGTCCAAGTCATGTTGCATTTGGATATGGACTGCTTCAGTATCTGAGGAGTCACCAGTGGTGCTGAACATTGTGCAATCATCAGTGAACATCCCCACTTCTGACCTTATGATGGAAGGAAGGTCACTGATGAAGCAGCTGAAGATAGTTGGGCCTAGGACACTACCCTGAGGAACTCCTGCAATGATGTGTCTGGAACTGAGATGATTGACCTCCAACAACCGTCTTCCTTTGTGCTAGGTATGACTCCAACCAGCAGAGAGGATAGTGCATAGAACATTACGACACAGGCAGTACAGTATAGCATTTTATAGAACTGTACAGCACACTTCACAGAAGCACCTTATGTAACAGGCATGGAAACAAATGGCAGGAGGGGTGAAGATACATTCCTGAGCCCCAATACCTGGACAGTGAGGAGTGAATTAATGGGTGACCTCAGAGAGGTATCAAAGGTAGTTTGGAATGTTAAGTATTTGCTACAATTAAGCAAACTGAAGGGGTAACTGTCCACAAATGGGAGTGCCGGGCTATCGTTATCAGTGATGTAGCTGGAAGACATCGAAGTACAGGTAAACACAGAGTATAATGTGGGATATGGCCTTGTGGGAGCCCATGATTTTATTTCTGTTTATGGGCTAATTATGCTTCGTCACTCTAGCTCACTGGTAACACTCACAGTTCAGAAGAGGCAGGAGACTTTGGTATCAAATCGCACTCCAGGATTTGAACATCCAATTTAGGTTGGCACCTCAGTGCTAAGGGAGTGCTGCAGTATCAGAGGGGCGTTGCCGATGGAACCCTGCACTGTCTAGGGGGAGCGGTGCTGAGGAAGATGATTACACTTCAGAAAGTGCTCATTGACTGTAAAGCAGTTTGGGGCACCCTGTAAAGATGCTGTATAAATGCAAGTCAGGACAATGGGAGGGCTGCCTTGCTCTTCAAACAGTGTCGTGGGATCTTTTACATCTACTTGAAAAGTAGACAGAACTTTAGTTTATTGTTTCATTCGAAAGACAGAACCTCTGACAGTGCAGCGCCCCCTCAGCACTGCCCCTCGGACAGCACGGCCCCTCCAACGGCGCAGCACCCCTTCAGCACTGAGGTGTTAACCTAAATTATGTGTTCAAATCCTGGAGTGGGATTTCAACCCACAGTCTCCTGACTCTTCTGAGCTGAGTGTTACTGGTGAGCTAAACCAGTGAAGCATCTTTAACCCATCAGCACAAACAAAATCTCATGCTTCATCGCATTACCATATCGCACATTATACTGTGTTTACCTGTTCTTTGATGTTTACCAGCTGCATCTTGATAATGATAGCCCGGCGCTCCCATTTGTTGGACCCCTTCAGTTTGCTTACTTGTAGTAAGTAATTGGCATTCCAAACTACTTTTGATGCCTCTTCAGAGATCACCCATCAACTCACTCCTCCCTCCAGGTATCAGGGCTGAGGAGTGTGTGTTTGTCCCTCCCGCCTTTTGTTTCCATGCCTTTTTTATAAGGTGCTTCTTAAACGTGTGCAATACAGTTCAATAAAACACTACACAGTATTGTTCTGTACACAATCCTCTCCATACAGTTCTGTACAAATTTGTACAGTATAGTTGTGTTTCTCATGGTTCTGCCATCACTCTCTCTGTCCCAGCCTGGATCTGTACTTTCAATACCCAATTATTGAAGCGTATCGTGCAAGCAGTGGTCTATTTTGTGGTAATGGGGGCTGAGAACAGGGAAAGTCTGTAAACATCAACAAAACGCACAATGCCACAGATGCTGGAAGTCTGCAATAAAGAACAGTAAATGCTGGAAACACTCAGTGGGTTAGAAAGCATCTGGAGAGAGAGGGAGTTAGGGTTAATGTTTCAGGTCAGTGACCCTCCCACAGGGCTCAGATCCGGAGACAGCCCTAGCCTCCTCTCTGCAGCCGCTCATCAACTTTGTTGTGCCTGGGCCCCTAAGCTCTGGAATTCCCTCCTTAATCCTCTACGCCAAGCTCTGCTGTTAAATAGAACCTACCAGTTTGAGAAAGCTTTTAGTCACCTGTCCTAAAATCTCCTCCTTTTGCTCCATGTTAGGTCTGACCTACACCCCCATTGTATTTGCAGGACAGAAGCAGGCCATTCAGCCCAACCAGCTTATGCTGGTGTTTAATGCTCCTATCCATCTACTTGTGCTCCTTTGAAATGTCCGAGGACATTTTAAAGATGCTTCCTAAACGCAGATTAGATTGTTTTGCAATACCGGTTGCTACTTTGTACTTGCTGAATGAGACCTATACTCCCAGGGAGCACTCCAAGCCCAAACTCCAGGCTAGATATTCTGTTGACAGTTCTGTCGAAGGGTCATGAGGACTCGAAACGTCAACTCTTTTCTTCTCCGCCGATGCTGCCAGACCTGCTAAGTTTTTCCAGGTAATTCTGTTTTTGTTTTAGATATTCTGTTAGTGGTTTGGTGCCCAATTTAGAGTCCTGATGGCACAGAAGGAGGCCATTCAGCCCATCGAGTCCATGCCGGCTATCTGCAGAGCAATCCACTCGATCCCGTTCCTCTTTTCTGTAGCTCAACCAGTTAATTTCCCACAAGTGCCCCATCCAATTTCCTTTTGAAATCATTCAACGTTTCTGCTTCCACCCCCTCATGAGCAGCGAGTTCCGGGTCATTATCAGTTTTCCCTTACATCATCCCTTACCCAAAACCTTAAACTGTGTATCCTCGTCCTTGTATTATCAGCTAATGGGAACAGTTTTACTTTATCTACCTTATCCAAACCCGTCATAATCTTGTCCACCTCTATTACATCTCCCCTCAATCTCCTTCACTCTGAGGAGAACAACCCCAGATTCTCCAATCTGACCCTGTAACTAAAATCCCTCATCCCTGGACCCATTCTGGTAAATCTCCTCCGTATCCTCTCAAGGACCCGGGGTGAGATAATGGTGCAGTGTTAATGTCATTAGGTTAGCAACCTGGAGGCCCAGACCAATGCCCTGGGGACACAGGATCCAATCCCACCACAGCAGCTGGTGGAATTTAAATTCAATGAATAAATTTGGAATTGAAAGCCAGTCTCAATCATGGTGACCATGAAACCATCATCGATTGTCGTAAAAACCCATCCGGTTCACCAATGTCCTTTAGGGAAGGAAATCTGCCAAACTTACCCGGTCTGGCCTACATGTGACTCCAGACCCACAGCAATGTGGTTGACTCTTAACTGCCCTCTGAAATGGCCGAGCAAGCCACTCAGTTCAAGGGAAATTAAGGATGGGCATCAAATGCTGGCCTTGGCAGCACCGCCCACATCCCATGAAAGAATAAAGAAAAAAATCATTCCTACTGTGGTGACCAGTTCTCCAGTTGTGTCCTAACCAGAGCTTTATGTAGGTTCAGCATAACTTCCCTGTGTTTGTCCTCAATGCCTCTACTTAATTGGACTTGGAAATATATCGACCGTTCCTTCACTGTCGTTGGGTCAAAACCCAGGAACTCCCTCCCTAACAGCACTGTGGGTGCACCTACACCAAAGGGTCTGCAGCGGTTCAAGAAGTCGGCTGACCACCACCTTCTCAGGGGCAAGTAGGGACGGGCATTAAATGCTGGCCTAGCCAGCAACGCCCACAACCCATCAATGGATAAAAAAAAATTGGGTGATGTTACTGGAAACCTTTAAGGTATGTTCACTCCTCAGCAGCGGAGTTGGCAGATGCTATTTCCCCTCATGCAGGAGAGGGCAGACCTTGTTTAAATCTCTGGTCAACTTATTGTAAGACATTTATTGCACTGAGATGGTACAGAGGGGTGAGGAATGGGCTTTTTGGTGGTTTTAATCGGAGGACTAAGGACCTATTCAATGGAAAATAAGAACCTTAATGGAGTGAGATGCTGACAGATCTGAGGACGTAGGTACACAAATGTCTATAAGTAGCGACACAGATTCATAAGGCTTTAAAAATTCAAATAAAGCTTTGGCCTCCATGAGGAATAGAATTGAGAAGCAGATATGTTAAACTTGCATCATACCTTGTTTAGACTGCTTTTGGGAGTACTGTGCACAGTTCTGGACTCTATATTACACAAAGTATATAGAATACTGGAGAAGGTGAAAATAATATTTACAAGAATGATACCAGAGCTGAGAAGTTATAACTATCAGGAAGGACTGAACAGAATGGGACTCTTTCCGCTGGAAAAGAGGCTGAGGGACAACCTAGTGGAGGTCTTTAAAATTAGGTAGGGTTGATGTAGAGAAAATACGTTCACTTTTGGGGAGATCAAAACTAGTGGCCATAAATGTAATATAGTCACTAATAAATCCAATAGGGAATTCAGGAGAAACTTCTTTAACCAGACAGTGGTAAGAACAGGGAACTTATTACCAAAAGGAGTGCTTGCAGTGAATAGCATGTATGTCTTTAAGGGCAAACAAGGCAAGGACACAGCAGCTCACTTGATCGGCACTCCATCCACCAACTTAAATGTTCATTCCATCCATCATTGACGCAGTGGCAGCAGTGTGTACCATCTACAAGATGCGCTGCAGCAACTCACCAAGGCTCCATTGACAAATTCCAAACCCACGATCTCTACCACCTAAAAGGACAAAGGCAGAAGATGCATGGGAACACTGCCACCTGCAAGTTGCCCTCCAAGACGCACACCACCCTGACTTGGAAATATATCGCCGTTCCTTCACTGTCGCTGGTCAAAATCCTGGAACTCCCTCCCTGATAGCACCGTTGGTGTACCCACACCACACGGACTGCAGCAGTTCAAGAAGACGGCTCACCTGGTCTAGCCAGCAGCACTCGAATCCCATGAAAGAATTTATTTAAAAAGTATGTGAAGGAGAGCAGATTAGGATATGCTGCTAGGACTAGATGAAATAAGGTGGGAGGAGGCTTGTGTGGAACATAAACACCAGCAGAGACCAGTTGGGCCGAATGTCCCGTTTCTACGCTGGAAATATTATGGAACTCTGCAAAGGATGACAACGCCCTGTGGAACTCCTCTACATTTGTAATTGAACAATGTCTCTGAGTTTGAGGCCGATAGTCTCCGCCTCTATCCCCCCGTGGGCTTGTGCAGCCAGGATTGGACCAATTCAAGTGTTCCTGATTAAACTCTCCATTCCTGGAGTCTGGATTGTGCTCACACTCGTCAAGACTCACGTTTTAAACCCAAATTCTGCTCAGTGTTCTGCACAGTTCATTCTTTTTTTTTTCACATCACAGGGGGGGTTGAATCTGAGGTGGGGCCAAATGATCAACAGGAACCTGCACTCTGTGATTCCAGTGAGATGTCCCACGATATGGAGAATGTGAGTATCGGGGGTGCGTTTTACCCCTTTTGACGTTTTGATCGGAGCGCAGGGGTTTTCCTTCTCTCCAATTCCTATGATTCTGTTCCTTCCGTCCACCCCCCAGGGAGAGGTTAACCAAATAAGATTCTCATTTGGGAGAAATAACAGATGGGATGGTTGGTGGTGGTGGGGGGGGGGGGTTGGGGGGGGGGGGGGGGTGCGGTGGTGAAGGACGCGGAAAGGGAATTAGTGCAGGAGGGATGATGGGACAGGAGAGGGGGAAGGGACACAGTACAGAGGAGGGGAAGGGGTTCAGGTAGATGGGAGGACACGGGATGGAGGCACCGAAATGAGATGGGGAGTGGGGTGGTGGTGGTGGGAGTGGGTACTGGTAACTTCCTCCCTGAACACGAGATCAGTCGTTCCTTCCTCCAACACTCGGTGGTTCCCTCTAGCGTCTATGGTTCCCCTGTTAGAATCTTCTACCGTTTCAAACTTCTAATTATTTCTTCAGCTCTTGGGAGAGTTTTCAACCTATAGACAGACCATGTGGATCGTGGAGGGGGGTGGGGTTGGTGTTGTGGAGGGGAGAAGGGTCAGAGTCCGGACAGTGAAGAGAGTTTGAGTGAGGATTGGGACTGTGTGTAACGGGGGAACCAGGGTCAGATCCTGATTGGGGAGGCTGAGGTCAGGTCTCTTTATGGAGCGATGGTGCCAGGCTGCTTTGACACACACATTTCTCCTTTCCAGAAACCCCATGAAGAATCTGATTCCCTAACCTGCCAGCAGCCAGGAGCCAAAGCAACCGAAGGTAGGGAATGTTTAGCTCCATCACCACCCCATCTGCCCCTCAGTGAAACACTTTGACATTTTGCTTTTCCCTGACTGAGGTGAAGCTCCACAGCTATCAGCCCGCCACCAGTCCCTTAACTCAGCCCTCGTTCTTCTAGTGGACACATGCCCTATTTCCCCATGGTGGTGGGAGTGGGTACTGGTAACTTCTTCCCTGAACACGAGATCAATCATTCCGTTCTCTAAAACTCGGTGGTTCTCTCTGTGTCTATGGTTTCCCTGTTGGCATCTTCTACCTTCTTCATGGATGTTAATGAAGGGCTGATGTAATTCCCCTGCACCACCCCCAAGGACATTGGCAATCATAAGGTCAGAGGTAGTGGGGATGATTACATAATGTTCAGCACCATTTGCAGATACTGAAGCAGACCATGTCCATATGCAGCAAGACCAGGACAACATTCAGGCTTGGGCTGATAAGTGGGAAGTAATATTCACGCCACACAGTGCCAGGCAATGACCATCTCCAACAAGAGAGAATTTAACCATCTTCCCTTGACATTCAATGGCTTACCATCACTGAACCCCACCATAAACATCTTTTGTACATCGTGGAGTGATTATTGGAGAAAAGATCGGATATTCAAAACATTGAAACTTCTGTGAGAACTTGTTGAGCAATCTAAAGATGTGGAGGAAATAGATGAGAGGATATATAAAGGCCCATATAAAGGTTGGAGAGATGCAGTGGTGATGTCACTGAACAGGTAATCCAAAGGCTCAGACTAATGCTGGAAGGACGTGGGTTCAAATCCCACCAGGGCAGCCTGTTTACTGTCTACAAGTCACCAGTCAGGAGTGTGATGGAATTCTCTCCACTTGCCTGGATGAGTGCAGCTCCCACAACACTCACTACAGCTCGACAGTATCCAAGGCAAAGCAGCCCACTTAATTGGCACCCCATCCAACACCTTAAACATTCACTCCCTCCACCACCAATGCACTGTGGTGGCAGTGTGCACCATCTACAAGATGCACTGCAACAACTCACCAAGGCTTCTTTGACAGTACCCTAAAAACCTGCGACCTCTACCACCTAGAAGGATAAGGACAGCAGATGCACATGGACACCACCACCTGGAAGTTCCCCTCCAAGAGACACACACACCACCCTGACATGGAAATATATGGCCGTTCCTTCACTGTCGCTGGGTCAAAATCCTGGAACTCCCTCCCTAACAGCACTGTGGGTGTACCTACACCACATGGACTGCAGCGGTTCCAGTAGGCAGCTCACCACCACCTTCTCAAGGGCAATTAGGGATGGGCAATAAATGCTGGCCCACACCCCGTGAAAGAATTTTAAAAATCATAGCGACACTCCCAATACCAAGTTTATTTTATTCTTTCATGGGATGTGGGCATCACTGGCAGGGTCAGCATTTGTTGCCCATCCCTAATTACCCTTGAACTAAATGGCTTCCTAGGGCATTTCAGAGGGTTGTTAAGAGTCAACCACATTGCTGTGGGTCTGGAGTCACATATAGGCCAAACCAGACAGCAGATTTCCTTCCCTAAAGGGCATTAGTGAACCAGATGTGTTTTTATGATTATTGATAGTTTCATGGTCACTATTACTGAGACTAGCTTTCAATTCTAGATTTTATTAATTGAATTTAAATTCCACCAGCTGCCCTGGCGGGATTTGAACCCATGTCCTCAGAGCTTCAGCTTGGGCCTCTGGATTACCAGTCCAGTGACATCACCACTGCACCACCAGTTCTCCAAGACAGGGTTTCTTAATGAATCAGTGATCGATCATGAGACTTTCTGTCCTTATGGCCTTGATCTTGCCCAGGTGCTTTCATGCCCTGGTGAGCTTGGTTATGTTTCTAACCACTCATGGGATGCTGAAGAATTGTTTTCAGAAAACCCCATTGTTGCCAAATCTGCCAACAGAGAGATGTCTTTGGCCTCAGCCACTAGCATCTTCAATGTACTGACTGTCCACCTGCAGATAGTTAACACTGATATGGGCTAGTCATCTCAATGGGCTATGTATGAGAAGGAGGCCATAGGTCCACACCTCTGGCTTTAGCCAACTAATAGCTACTAAAACCAGAGATGTCCCAATATTAATATTCCCAGGCCATCAACTTCATCAAGACATCCATTCCCAGCAAGTCTTGCTACTATTTTGATATAGTTGACCTGTACACATTAATGTTCTGACTTCAAAGTATTGCGCTTTTTTCGTTGATATATTCACAACCAATCTGATCACTACAGGCAATTCATCGGTTGCTGAGGCAACATGTAACTGTGACAACACTGTAAAATGTTCAGTTGCTAGTTGAACAACACCATCTGCGTTTATATTTAACAGTCATTTCCACAGATTTTTTCTTCTTTTATGGGATGTGGGCATCACTGGCAGGGTCAGCATTTGTTGCCCATCCCTAATTGCCCTTGAACTAAAAGGCTTGCTCAGCCATTTCAGAGGGTAGTTAAGAGTCAACCACATTGCTGTGGATCTGGAGTCACATGTAGGCCAAACCAGGTAAGGACGGCAGATTTCCTTCCCTAAAGGGCATTAGTGAACCGGATGAGTTTTTATGACAATTGAAGATAGTTTCATGAACACCATCACTGAGACTAGTTTTATATTCCAGATTTATTAATAGAATTTGAATTCCACCAGCTGCTGTGGTGGGATTTGAACCCTTGTCCCAGAGCATGAGCCCGGGCGTCTGGATTACTAGTCCAGTGACATTACAAGATGACCATCGTCCCATCTCCAATATTAGACTTCCATCTTCTACGCACATATAGACAGGTCAAAAAACTGAGGGAGATCATGAGTCATGTTCCTTTAAGGATATTGCTAACAGTGTTTGCAAGATTCATGTGATCTCCGTTCCTGTGATGCGTACTTACCATGACCAGCCCAACTATTGTTTTCTCTTTGTTGCCATTGGCTGTACTCTGTAGGAAGGGCCTCTTCAACCTCCTGACTTACCTCTTGAATCTGTTACTGGCCATAACGATTTTACATCACCATTGAGAGGGATAGAATCTGAGAATGATCTAGCACAAGATGAAGGCTATTCAGCCCATCAAGCCATAGTGCAGTTTTTAAATTTGTTTTTGGGATGTGAGCATTGCAGGTGTTGCCCATCCCTAATTACCCTTGAGGAGGCGGTTGTGAGCTGCCTTCTTGAACCGCAGCAGTCCATGTGGTGTAGGTACACCCACAGTGCTGTTAGGGAGGGAGTTCTAGGATTTTGACCCAGTGACAGTGAAGGAACGGTGATATATTTCCAAGTCAGGATGGTGTGTGGCTTGGAGGGGAGCTTCCAGGTGGCGTTGCTGGTACAAGATTATTTTCTACTGCGATAGTAATGGAATCGAATAAAAAGCCATTGCCATACCTTGTCTTGCACTGGGTTTGAAGGTTGACTGGGAATCCCCATCTCATAATCTCACATGCTTTCCACCAGACCGGCAACATGTGTAAAACAGTGCCATTGGGCACTGAAGTCTCTGCCTGAAAGCAGGATGATTTGACCCAACAAGTGGGAACAAGCCAAGGCCGATTCGACGTTGTTTTTTGATTGAGGGTTGAGACATTTCAGTTTCTCGCTAATGTTCCCCCTTATCTTTCTATTCAGCTTCGACAATTCCATATGAGCTTCACGTTCTCACCATTCTTTGGATAAAGAAGTGTTACAGACAGTTGCGGGGGGAGGGTGTCAATTTAAACAGCCCTGATTTCTCCATCCATAAACAGAAAGGTGCTTTGATATGCTTCCCCCTTTATAAACAGTGGCATGTTTTCCAACCCCTTGGTTTTCGTGTGAGTCAATTTCTATTAATAACCCCACAGCAAATTTGTGATAGGATGAGCTCAGAGGGTTAGTTTATTTGCACACACTCAAAGGTGGGAGGAGGGTAGCAACATTGCCTCCTTTTCACTCATACACTAAAAGAGGGGGATAGCGAAAGAAAGATTGACAGGGCAAAGACCACAGAGAAAAGAATTATTGTTTCACATGTGTCCAAAGTCCAGAATCTAAGTCCAAAGGTGTATTCCTTCACAGAGGTCGGCAGGCTGAACTGATAGAAGTTTCTCCAGAAGTTCTTCATTTGATTTATTAATGGCTTTCTGATATTTATGACCTCTAGGACTGGGAGGTCTTATCGCACAGTGGGTAGCATCCATATCTCTGGCCCAGAAGCTCTGGGTTCAAATCCCACTTCAGGATTTGATGGCTGCAGAAGGTGTGTTTATAACGTGGCCAAACAGGTTGATTATCAGCCTGTAAATCCCTCCAATATACCTGATGGCAGGTAGTAAGAGCAGGAGAGTTTCCTGGTCAGCCACACTGTAGAAGGCAACGACAAACCACTGCAGTACTTTGCCAAGCAGAATTATGGACCAATCCAATGGAAGTCTGTGATCGCCAGTGCCCTCTTAGGGCATGGTACCTGAAGCAGGAGGCAAGCTTTGGCATTAGGTAGGGCTAAGGCAGCTCCAGTATTACTAACTCTGAAATAAGCTCCAATGTTCTCTGAGCCACAGTGCACAAGGCATCATTGTCTTTGTTCAAGAGTTTTTTTCTATTCGTTCATTGGATTTGGGCATCACTTCCTCAGTTGTCTTTGAGGATTAGTCCTGCACTAATTGGCACTGGGATGGGAAAGCTGACCGTCAACAAGCACCATTTGATACCAGTCCAGGGGTTGGAATTGCAACCTATCAATTCAGCTCATTCAATCCTATTAGAAAACAAGAGATCAAAAAGAAGAAAATGGGAATCATATAGTGCTTTTCACGACCACCAACATTTCCAAAGCTTTTTACAGCCAATTAAGTACTTTTGAAGTGTAGTCTCTAATCGCAGCTGAATTTGTTCATAGCAAGCTCCCACAAACAGGAATGTGATAATGAGGAGATAATCACTTTTTGTGATGTTGATTGAGGAATACATATTGGCCAAGGCACTGGGAATAACTCTCCTGCTCTGCTTTGAAGTAGTGTCATGGGATCTTTTACATCCACCTGAATAGGCAGATGGGGCCTTGGATGAACAGATGAGCACCTCCGATAGTTTTTTTCCCCTTCACTCACGAGGTGTGAGCTTCGCTGGCTGACCCAGCATTTATTGCCTATCCCTAGTTGCCCTTGAGGTGGTGGTGAGCTGCCTTCTTGAACCGCTGCAGTCCATGTGGTGTAGGTACACCCACAGTGCTGTTAGAAAGGGAGTTCCAATATTTTGACTCAGCGACAATAAAGGAACAACGATATATTTCCAAGTCAGGATGGTGAGTGACTTGGAGGTAACCAGGTGGTGATGTTCCCACCTATCTGCTACCCTTGTCCTTCTAGGTGGTAGTAGTTGTGGGTTTGGAAGGTGCTGTCTAAGGAGCCTTGGTGAATTCCTGCAGTGCATCTTGAAGATGGTACACACTGCTGCTACTGTGCAGCACTTTCTCAGTACTACACTGGAGTGTCAGCCTTAATTTTTGTGCTCGAGTCTGGAGTGGAACTTGAACCTAGAACCTTGTGATTTAGAGGTGAGAGTGCTACCAGCTGAACCATGGTTCATATCTAAAATCATAACATCTTAAGAGCAGGAGGGAGGCTATTGAGCCCCTCGAGCCTGCTCTGCCATTCAGTGGCCATTCAATTCATGGTTGATCTGTGACCTAACTCCATATACCTGCCTCCATATACCCCTTGGTTAACAGATATCTACCAATCTCATAATTCAAATTTACAATTGATCAAGCATGAATTGTCATTTGTAGGAGGAGAGTTCCAAATTTCTACTCGCCCTTTGTGTACAGAATTGTTTCCCAACTTCACTTCTTAAAGGTTTCGCTCTAATTTTTAGACTCCCAACCAGCACAAATAATTCTCTCAATCTACCTTATGGGATACAAAAACAAAAATTGCTGGAAAAATTCAGCAGGTTTGACAGCATCTGTGGAGAGGAAGACAGAGTTAACGTTTCGAGTCAGTATGACTTCTTCAGAACTAAAGAGGGATAGAAATATAAGCTGTTTGAGGGGGGGTGGGACAGGTTGAGCTGGATAGAGGGCCAGTGATAGGTGGAGGCAAAGGAGAGATAGCCAAAGATGTCATAGACAAAAGGACAAAGGGGTGTTGACGGTGGTGATATTAGCTGAGAAATGTGCTAATGGTGACATTAAGATCTTTGGCTATCTCTCCTTTGCCTCCACCTATCACTGGCCCTCTATCCAGCTCCACCAGCCGCACTCCCCTTAAACAGCTTATATTTCACCACATTTCTACCCCTCTTTAGTTCTGATGAAGTGTCATACAGACTCGAAACATTAACTCTGTCTTCCTCTCCACAGATGCTGTCAGACCTGCTGAGTTTTTCTAGCAATTTTTATTTTTGTTTCAGATTTCTAGCATCCGCAGTATTTTGCTTTTACCTACCTTATGGGATATCTGGGCTCCATCAGTCTTAATTTTTCAGTCCGTTTTTTGGTTATTTCAGTAAATGGTCATTTGCTTAAATGGCATACAGTACTTAAACAAAAATTGTTTCAAATGTTATCTAAGGGCTTAAATATGTCTAGATTTACATTTAGGGTAGATGGTCTTAGTTAAACGTCTTGTGGTAGCATCACTACCTCTGGGCCAGAAGCTCCAGGTTCAAGTCCCACTTCAGGACTTGGTGACCACGGAAGGTGCTTTCATAACACCAAACAGGTTGATTGTCAGCCTGTAAATCCTTCCAATACGCCTGATGGCAGGCGGTAAGAGTGGGAGAGTTTCCTGGTCAGCCATACTGCAGAAGATGATGGCAGACCACTGCAGTACCTTGACCAGCATAATCATGGACCAATCCAACGGAGGTCCATGGTTGCCAAGGCCCTCTTAGGGCAGGGTACCCCCGAAGATGGAGGAGGTCCTCCTTAACATGTTGGGCATATTGTCCTCATAGGAGTGGGTTCAGCAGCAGATCTGTACCCCTGGCAATGCCTCATTGAATTGTTGTAAGTTGCCAGCATGGACTGGTTGGGCCTAATGGCCTGTTTCTGTATATTCTAAGTTATTTCAACAATGATAGGACAATTGAGTTTTGTTCCATTTTTGGATTAATGTAGATCTGGCAGAGACATCAAAGATGACAGATTATGTTTTTTGCCTGCAACAGAGCTGTGGAAAGTAGTAGCTGACATTCCTGTCAGAATCAGGGGGTTCCCATGCACTGATCCTTTATGTCAGTGCTCTAAGCTTCATATTGAATGATTGGTTGCGTACAGCCTATCTGAGTTCATTGCGGGACAATGACCAGTGATCTTAGCCCTTAATGACTTCATACAGTCCTGGGAGCAAATGTTTGGTTACGTACCTCCTCCATCCTTTCTGATGCCAAGAATGCTGAGAGAAGGTTCAGACAGAAGGATGTCCAAACTGATCACAGAATGATTAGAGCACAGGATGTGGCTATTCGGCCTGTCGTGTCTGTGCTGGCTCGCCAAAGGAGCAACTTGCCCAGTGCCATTCCCCTGCCTTCTCCCTATAGCTCTGCACATTCTTCCTTCTTGAAAAGCTTTTGATAAAGCCCCACATAAAGGTTAGTGTGAAAAATTGAAGCACCTGGGATTGGGGGTAATATATCGGCATAGATTGAGAATTGGCTAGCAGACAGGAAACAGAGTAGGAATAAACGGGTCTTTTTTGGAGTGGCAGGTAGTGACTAGTGGGGTACTGCAGGGATCAGTGCTTGGACCCCAGCTATTCACAATATATATCAATAATTTGGATGAGGGAACCAAACATACTATTTCCAAGTTTGCTGACGCCACAAAGCTTGGTGGGAATGTGAGTGGTGAGGAGGATGTTAAGAGGCTTCAATGCGATTTAGACAAATTGAGTGAGTGGGCAAATACATGGCAGATGCATTATAACGTGGATAAGTGTGAAGTTATCCACTTTGATAGGAAAAATAGAATGGCAGAGTATTATTTAAACGGTGATAGATTGGAAAATGTTGATGTACAAAGGGACCTGGGTGTCCTTGTACACCAATCACTGAAAACAAGCATGCAGGTGCAGCAAGCAGTTAAGAAGGCAAATGGTGTGCTGGCCTTCATTGTGAGATGACTTGAGTACAGAAGCAAGGATATCTTACTGCAGCTGTACAGGGCCTTGGTGAGACCACACCTGGAATATTGTGCGCAATTTTCGTCTCCTTACTTAAGAAAGGATATAATTACCATTGAGGGGGTGCAGCGAAGGTTCACCAGACTGATTCCTGGGATGGCAGGATTGTCGTATGAGGAGAGGTTGGGCTGACTAGGCCTGTACTCACCGGAGTTTAGAAGAATGAGAGGAGATCTCATTGAAATGTATAAAATTCTGACAGGGATGGACAGACTGGATGCAGGGATGATGTTTCCTCTGGCTGGGGGGCGGTCTAGAACAAGGGGTCACAGTCTCAGATTATGGGGTAGGCCATTTAGGACTGAGATAAGGAGAAACTTCTTCACCCAGAGGTTGATGAACCTGTGGAATTCTCTACCACAGAGACTGTGGAGGCCAAGTCACTGAATATATTTAAGAAGAAAACAGATTTCTAGACTCCAAAGGCGTCAAGGGGTATGGCGAGAACATGGGAGTATGGCATTGAGATAGAGGTTCAGCCATGATGTATTGAATGGCAGGGCAGGCTTGAAGGGCTGAATGACCTGCTCCTTTTTTCTATGTTTCTGTTTCTCAGATAATAATCCAATTCCCTCTTGAATGCCTCGATTGAACCTGACTCCTCCACACTCAGTGCATTCCAGGTCCTAACCACTCACTGTGAAAACCTTTTTCTTTGTTGCCATTGCTTCTTTTGCCAATGACAAATCTGTGCCCTTTTGTTCTCGATCCTTGCACCAGTGGGAACGGTTTCTCCCTATCTACTCTGTCCAGACACAAATGATTTTGAATGCCTCCATCAAATCTCTTCTTGACCTTTTCTCCAAAGAAAACAGTCCCAACTTCTCCAGTCTACCTACATAACAGGTTCTATGGATAAGGAACTTCATTCTCATGAATCTTTTCTGCACTCTGTCTAATGTCTTCACATCCTTCTTGAAGTGTGGAACCCAGAACTGGACACACTAATCCAGTTGAGACCGTACCAGTGTTTTGTACAAGTTTAACATAACCTCCTTGCTCTTATGCACTATTAATAAAGCCAAGGATACCAAATGCTTTATTAACTTCTGTCTCATCCTGTCCTGCCACCTTCAATACTTTATGTACATATACACCCAGGTCTTTCTGCTCCTGCATCAACTTTAGAATTATACCCTTTATATTGTGCCTCTGTGTCCTTCCTACCAAAACAAATCACTTCACACTTCTCTGCATTAAGTTTCATCTGCCACTTGTCCACCCATTTCACTCACCTGTCTAAGTCCTTTTGAAGTTCTACACCATCCTCCTCACAGTTAACAGCACTTCTAAGTTTTGTATCGTCCGCAGATTTTGAAATCGTGCCCTGTACACAAAGGTCTAGGTCATGAATATATATCAGGAAGAGCAGGGGTCCGAATACTGACTCCGGGGAACACTGCTATAAAGCTTCCTCTGGTCCAAAAAAACATCCATTAACCACTACACTCTATTTCCTGTCGCTCAGCCAATTTTGCGTCCTTGTTGCTACTGTCCCTTTTATTCCATGAGCTCTAGGTTAAACTGACTGGCCTGTAGTTGCTGATGACCAAGGCTTCTATAACAGCGCTGCCCAAACCCGCCAGCTGGAAGGACAAGCTCATCGATTAATAGGAACATCGCCACATCTAAATCACCCATCCTCTTGGCTTGAATGTATCTTGTTGTTCCTTAACCCAAGCAAAGTCCTGGAATTTCTATTTAACAACCGTGCAGGAGGACCTTCACCATGTATACTGCAGTGGTTCAAGATGGAGGCCTAGGGCACATATTCTCAATTCCACAGAGACAACAACATAAAAGCAAAATACTGCGGATGCTGGAAATCTGAAACAAAAACAGAAAATGCTGCAAAAACTCAGTGGGTCTGGCAGCATCTGCGGAGAGAGGAACAGAGTTAACAGTTCGAGTCCGTTTGACGCTTCCTTCAGAGCTAAAGTAGAAATGTGATGGATTTTATACGGTTTAAGAAGAGGTGGAGCAAAATAGAAGGTCAGGGATAGGTGGGAGCTAAGAAGAAATTTAACAAAGATGTCATGGGCACAAGACAAAGGGAGTGTTAATGGCAGTGTTAAAGACTAAAGAGGGTGCTGATAGTGGCATAAAAGTAAGACAGCAGAATGAGGATCAGCGCTCAACGCAAAACATAAAAATGTGACAGATGGCCTTGTTGGGGGAGTGGGTTGGGGAAAAAGGATAACAAAATAATTTTTAAAAAATGATTAAATAAATAAAAATAAAAAAATTGTTGGATTAAAAAAGGGGTAAAGATGGAGGAGAGAGTTCATGATCTGAAATTGTTGAACTCAATGTTAAGTCACTATAATGTGCCTAATCGGAAGATGAGGTGCTGTTCCTCCAGTTTGCGTTGAGCTTCACTGGAACAATGCAGCAGGCCAAGGACGGACATGTGGGCATGAGAGCAGGGTGGTGTTGAAATGGCAAGTGACAGGAAGGTCATGCTTGTGGACTGAGCAAAGGTGTTCCACAAAGCGGTCACCCAGTCTGCGTTTAGTGTCCCCAATGTAGAGACCGCATTGGGAGCAGCAAATACAGTAGATGAAATTGAAGTGCTGCTTCACCTGAAAGGAGTGTTTGGGGCCTTGGACAGCAAGGAGGGAGGAGGTAAAGGGGCAGGTGTTGCACCTTCTGCAATTGCATGGGAAGGTGCCGTGGGAAGGAGATGAGGAGTTCAGATTGATGGAGGAGTGGACCAGGGTGTCACAGGGAACGGTCCCTAAGGAATGCTGAAGGAGTGAGGGGGGTTGTGAGGCGAAGATGTTTGGTGGTGGCATCATGCTGGAGTTTGTGGAAATGGCGGAGGATGATCCTTTGAATGCGGAGGCTGGTGGGGTGATAAGTGAGGACAAGGGGGACCCTATCATGCTGCTGGGAGGGAGGGGAAGATGTGAGGGCAGAGGCACGGGAGATGGGCTGGACACGGTTGAGGTCCCTGCCAAACACAGTGGATGGAAAACCTCAGTTAAGGAAAAAGGAAGACATGTCAGAGGAACTGTTTTGGAAAGTGGCATCATCAGAACAGATGTGACAGAGGCGAAGGAACAGAGAGAATGGGATGGACTCCTTACAGGAAGCGGGGTGGGAGGAGCTGTAGTCGAGGTAGCTGTGGGAGTCGGTGGGCTTGCAATGGATATTGGTAGACATTCTATCACCAGAAATAGAGACAGAGAAGTCAAGGAAGGGAAAAGGGAAGTGCTGGAGATGGACCATGTGAAGGTGAGAGAGGGGTTGAAATTAGAAACAAAATCGATAAGTTTTCCAGGTCCAAGTGAGAGTATGAAGTGGCACCGATACGGTCATTGATGCACTGAAAAAAAGAGTTGTGGGAGGGGGCTGGAGTAGGATTGGAACAAGGAATGTTCCACATACCCCACAAAAAAACAGGCATAACTGGGGCCCATGCATGTACCGATAGCAGCACCTTTTATTTGGAGGAAGTGAGACAAGTTTAAAGGAGAAATTGTTCAGTGAAAGAACAAGTTCAGCCATACAGAGGAGAGTGGAGGTGAATGGGGATTGTTCGGGCCTCTGTTCAAGGAGGAAGCCGAGAGCCCTCAGACCATCCTGGTGGGGGTTGGAGATATCGAGGGACTGTGCGTCCATAGTGAAGAGGAGGCGGTTAGAGCCAGAAACCTGGAAATTGTTGATATGACGCAGAATGTCAGAGGAATCGAAAAAATAGGCAGGAAGAGACGGAGCAAGGAGATAGAGAATGGAGTCAAAATAGGAAGAAATTAGTTGCCTGGGGCAGGAACAAGCTGACACAATGGGTCTACCAGGACAGTCCTGTTTGTGGATTTTGGGAAGGAGGTAGAAGCGGGCTGTGCGGTGTTGGGAGACTGAGGTTGGAAGCTGTGGAGGGAAGATCTTCAGAGGAGATGAGGTCAGTAATAGTCCTGGGAACAAGGGCTTTATATTTGGTGGTGGGGTCATGGTCAACAGAAACAACCATTGTTCAAGTTCGGGCCTGGTTAGTTTTTGCTCTGATGGTTGGGCACCAAATTGGGTGATGGCCAGGCTTTTAAGAGCACCTGGGCAGTGGATGAGGAACTCTCCTGCTTGGAGCTAAATAACCTCTTGTGGTGCAGGAGAAATGTGCCATCTTAAGACAAAACCGGAAAATGCTAGAAAAACTCAGCAGATCTAACAGCATCTGTGGAGGAAAGAAAAGTTAACATTTCGAGTCCGTATGACTCTTCAGAGCTTCTCTTTTGCTCCGAAGAAGAGTCATATGGATTTGAAATGTTAGCTCTTTTTCTATCCACAGATGCTGTTAGACCTGCTGAGTTTTTCCAGCATTTTTTGTTTTTGTTTCAGATCTCCAGCATCTGCAGTATTTTGCTTTTTGCCTTCTTAAGAATCATTTCTTGGCTTTGTGTTGCCTGCAGTTTATATCGGATGCCCATCTACCTGGAACATAGGAAATGGGAACAGGGGTAGGCTATTCAGTCCCTCAAGCCTGGTCTATCATTCAACTAGATCATTGCTGATCTACTTCAATGCCATTTTCAACACTTCCTATAACTTTACAATTAATTATAATAATTTATAATATTTATAATAATTACCATAATTCTGGAAAAGACCTCTCCAGGCCTCAGTACCATGTTGGGATCTTTCTCTCCCTCAGTGAGGCTGCAATACCCTCCCCTTCCTTTGGGGGGACCGCTCACTCTCCCAGCCTCGATCACAGCTGGTTCCCGACTTCTGCGTGAATCGTTGCGTCATGACGTAAACCGCGCAGGCGCCGTGTCGGCGCGCGCTCTTTCCTGGCCACGCATGCGCAAATGGCGTCCGCCAGGGAGCCCACTGGATAGCGGGGAAACAGACGGGGGCCCGAGTGCGAGCGGGGCGACGGCGACGGCTCCCGCTGGTGGGTGACCGGCGCCATCTAAGGTAAAGGGAAAGGGCGCGGGAGGCGCTGGCTGCCGTCCACGCTGGCCATGTCACAGTGGGCGTTTCCCGCTCCCGTGAGCGGCGGCGGCTGCTGGGCTGCCGGGAGTAGAGCGAGCGGCCTGATTGGCTGATGGGCCGGCCGAGTGACAGCCCGGCCAGCCAATCAGAGGGCGGCGAAGCGCGCTGCCTTTCAAATGGGATGGCGCAGGGGGCGGGGCTATGAGTCAGGGTGGGAGAATGTCAATGGGCGGGGCTAAAGTGACCTGACACAACATTACATCCATAGCATAGGAGAAATGGGATTGTATGGTTATTATTACACCTTGGTGAAGATGGTGGTAGTGGGAATGGAATATAAAGCTAGTCCAAGTAATGGTGACCATGATACTATCATCAATTGTTGTAAAGACTCATCAGGATCACTAATGTCCTTTAGGGAAGGAAATCTGCCATCCTTCCCTGGTCTGGCCTACATGTGACTCCAGACCCACAGCAATGTGATTGACTGCCTTCACTGCCCTCTGAAACGTTCAGTTCAAGGACAATGAAGGATGGACAACAAATATTGGCTTTGCCAGCAGTGCCCACATCCCATGAAAGAATAAAGAAAAGAAATCAAGAAATCTTTGCATTTATGCCCCACCTTGCATGTCTTCAGGATGTTCCAAAGCCAACTAAGCCCTTTAAAAGTGTAGTCACTGTATCGAGCATGGCAGTCAATTTGCACACAGCAAGCTGTCCCAAAAGGCAATGTGATTGTGACCAGATGATATGATTTCGGTTGAGGCATGAATATTGGCCAGCCCACCTGCCTCAGTGGGCAGCATGCTCATGTTGATACACTCCTGAGAGAAGTGCATAATCTGGACTGGCAATCTTAGTGCAGCACCAAGGGAGTGCTGTCCTGTCAGAGGTGCCATCTTTCAGATAAAATGCCAACCCTGGACCTCGTCAGGCTACTTGTTGGGCACTAATTTGGAGCAGAGCTTGGGAGTTCTCTTCGCTGTCCTGGGCCAATATTTATCCCTAATCCAACATTACGGGGACAGATTATCTGCTCGTTATCTGATTGAACCATATAAGATCCTGAGGAGTCTTGACAGGGTGGATGTGGAGAGGACGTTTCCTCTTGTGGAAGAATCTAGAACCAGGGGTCAGTGTTTAAAAATAAGGGGTCACCCATTTAAAACAGAGACGAGACAAAAACTTTTCACTCAGAGGGTCATGAGTTTTTGGAACTCTCTTCCTGAAGAGGTGATGGAAGCAGAGTCTTTGAATATTTTTAAGGCGGATAGATTCTTGGTAAGCAGGAGTGGACTGATAGATAATTGGGGGTAGATGGGATGCAGATTTTAGGTTACTATCAGATCAGCCATGATCTTACTAAATGGTGGAACAGGCTCGAGGGGCTGAATGGCCTACTCCTGCTCCTTGTTTGTATGCTTGCTGTTTGTGAGATGTTGCAGTGTGCAAAATGGCTGATTTGTTTCCTATATTACATTGCTGACTGCTTCAATAAATGAGTACTTATTTGACTGTAAAAGCCTTGGGACATCCTAAGGTAATGAAAGGCATTATATAAATGCAAGTCAACATAGCTTCTACCAGTCTAGCAAAGAACAATAGCACTTGGCATGACAGCATGTCAAACAGACCTGAGGATTAAATCCTCTGTCTGTGCTGAGTTAATTTACCATTGCATTTAGGATGCCCCCGTTAACCTCAGGCTCCTTTGCTTGGAGGTGGAAGATTGGTCAGGTGTTTTGAATCTAATTGGCAGTTGCTATGTGACCACAGGATGAACTTATCCTGTTTCCGCAGCTCGAATTCTTCATTATTGCCAGCATCTCGGCTGATTATTTGACTCGACCTCCGGTAGTTGCAATAATGTCTTGTAGTTCTGACGTTGATTCCTCTCCTCAGAGCCATTCGCAAGGCCTCTGTGTAAATCAGCTGTATGCCAGAGTGGCTCTTGAGGACATTCATTTGTAATGATTGCGCACAATCTGAAATAGCTGCTGCATATTTTATTGATGCAATGGAAAATGGCAGATTCCGCCTGGGGAATACTGTAAATTGCGATGTATAAGTCGATCTGGTGTATGAGACAGCCCCATTTTGCTGGCCCCTAAAATCATGTTTTTTCATTTGCTTGGTGTATAAATTGACCCCCTTTTCAGCCACAACAGGCTATATTTGCATTAGTATTCAGCCTCAATTTTTTTCCCCACAAATGCATATTTTAATTACCAGTATCTTATACCTGGCATAAGGGATCAAGCAGGTTATACAGGCTGAGTTGGGAAGGTGTGCAAGAGTTTAAGATACGCCCACTGTTTGCACCAGAAGCATCATCCACATCTACGCCGGTGGTTCCCTCTTACACTTAGCGTATAAGTCGACCCCCATTTTTGGAGGGATTCTTTGAGGCTTCAAAGGTTGCCTTAAATGCCGACATCTGTGGTATATTGCATACCTTCACTGAGTTCCAGGATATTCCAGGGGGTTTAGCAAGACAGCCAGTTTTATGTAATCCAACCCTGTCAATCGAATGCACAATGCACGGGCAGTTCAGTTCTGTTTGCATTTATGTATTCTAGCCCCTGGATCTTTTTGTTTGAATTTTGTGGGCCGGAAGAATTCTCATTATTGCTAAACCATTGATGGATAAATGTTACATAGACTATATTGAATTTGCAGCACAGAAACAGGCCATTTTGTCCAGAAGGTCCATGCTGATGCTTATGTTCCTCCCCACCCAATTCATCTCACCCTATTTGCATTTCCTTCTATACCTTTCTCCTTTTTGTACTTATCTTGCTTCCCCTTAAGAATATCTATGCTTCTTCTTAAATCTACGTTTGTCTTAAAACAGGATATCAAAATTTATTAGTAGCTTCAATTTGAGATTTAAGGGAACCTGGCTTTGATACTTTGAATGGGGCTTCAGTACCTAATATGCATGAATACACACGCAGGCACATGGAGTGTAAACCTTGCCTGCGGCTCACAGAATGACAGAATTGTTACAGCACCGAAGGAGGCCATTTGGCCCATCGTGTCTGCACCGGCTCTCTGAATGAGCAGTTCACTTCGTGCCATTCAGGGTGCAGGGTGCAGAAAAGATTCACGAGAATTGTTCCAGGGATGAAGAACTTCAGTTACGAAGATAGATTGGAGAAGTTGGGACTGTTTTCCTTGGAGCAAAGAAGGCTGAGAGGAGACTTGACAGAGGCATTCACAATCAAGAGGGGCCTGGACAGAGCAGATTGGGAGAAACTATTCCCAGTTGTGAAAGGATCGAGAACAAGAGGGCACAGACTTAGAGTAATTGACAAAAGCAATGTGAGAAAAAACTTTCACACAGCGAGTGGTTATGGTCTGGAAGGCACTGTCTGAGAGTATGGTAGAAGCAGGTTCAATCGAAGCGTTCAAAAGGGAATTAGACTGTTATGTGAAAAGGAAGAATGTGCAGTTGGTAGCACTCTTGCCTCTCAACCACTCCAGGACTTGAGCACAAAAACCAAGGCTGACACTTCGGTGCAGTACAGAGGGAGCACTGCACAGTTGGAGATGCTGTCTTTCAAATGAAACACTGGGAGGCTCCATCTGCCTTCTTGGGTGGATGTAAAAGATCCCACTATTTCAAAGAAAAGCAGAGGAGTTAATTATTCCCAATGTCCTGGCTAATATTTATCCCTCAATCAGCATCACAAAAAAATTATCAGATCATTATCATGTTTGTGGGAGTTTGCTGAGTGCAAATTAATTGGCACTAAATTGCCTACAAATCCCTTTGAGATGTCCAGAGGTCATGAAAAGCGCTATATGATGCAAATCTTTCTGTTTTTTCTTTCTTGTTAGTTTCTCTTTTTATCACTTCAAATGTTTGGAGTCGTGGAACATTCTACTTATTTATGTAATATTTCTGTTCCAACTCTGACCCATTAGATTGCGATCTGTCCTTGTACTTCCCACAAAATCATTTTGCCTACTTTTTTACTGGAAAAGGGTAATAGTGTCATTGTCTGGGTTTAAATTCCACTTCGAATCTGTTCAGATTTAAGGAAGCTTGTGAAGTGTTAACCCTGTGTTGTAGTGTGCTATATAACATTATGAAGTGGATCTATGGCTTGCTGGATGACACCCCTTGAGAATGTGGAGCTATCTGGCCTTAAGAATGGAACAGCGTTCAAACTATCCCTGCTGATCCCTGGTAAAAATGGTCCTTGTTGAGAAAATGATTTCTAAAGAAAGCAAACCTGTAAAGGAGACCTAGTAGAGCCATTCACACAAGCCTCAGGGACACGGGAGTTCATTGTATCTGGTGTGTTAGTTAACCTTCCTGGAATTCTCTGGGCCCCAAAGATTTGGCAGAATCTGTAATTGCAGTATTATGCGCTGACACCGAAAGGTCTAAGGATTCAGACGCCTGATTTTGGGGATAGTGGATTGGGATTAAGACTGGGGCTGGTGGGTGCTGAAATGTCACATCTGAACAAGGAGCACTCCACCCACATGAAGCATCAAAGAACCAGAACCTGAAAGCTTGCCCCACCTATGCTCAGGAGGATATTCATTAAGCAATAAAGAGAGTTTCAGAAGACCATGACTGCAACCATGACAATCCATACTCTTGAAGTTCTTATCCTCCCCCAACCATTGGGGATCAAACATTTTACCCTCTTGAGATCCACAATTGTTTTTTGCTGGTTGCGATCATTTGAACACATGTCTGGGGAGCCTGGATATCAAAAGGGGTTTGGTGTATGTTTTTTCGTCTCTGGGACTTCTTTCAGGTTCCAAACCAGACCAATTGGCTGAAATTCTTGTCTCGCCCTCTCCCATCCCACCACGTGGTGGGCAGTGACATGCTTTGATACTCATTGGCACTTTAGGTGCTAAGTCTCACTCAGGCTGAAAGAGGAAGGCTGGCATCAGGAGTTGCATTTGAGGCATGTTGATGGAGCACGGTATTGAGAGCTTTACTCTTCATTTAACATGCCATATGTAGAATATGCAGCACCAAAACAGGCCAGTCAACCCAGCTGGTATCTGCAGGTTTGTGCCTCCTCTCATCCTAGATCATTTCACCCTATCAGTGTAACCTTCTAATCCTTTCTCTCTTGTGTCCTTATCTAACTTCTCCTCAGAGACATCTATGTTACTCACCTCAATTACTCCCTGCGGTAGCAAGTTCCACACTCTCACCAATCGCTGGGTGCATAAGTTTCTCCTGAATTCCCTATTGGAGTTATTAGTGACTGTCTTATAATTATGACCCCTCATTTTGGTTTCCCCCCACAAGTGGAAATATCCGTGGATCTAACTTGTCGAGCTCCTCATAATTTTAAAGACTTCTATTAGGTCATCTCTCAGCCGTCTCTTCCACAGGAATGAGACCCAGCCTGTTCAGTCTTTTCCTGAAAGGTGGAACATCTCAGTTCTGGTGCTATCCTTGCAAAATCTTTCTACACGTTTTTTTTTGTATTTTTCAACCCTTTTTGTAATATGAAGACCAGAACTGTGCATAGTGCATCAGCTGTGGTCTCACCAAGATTCCATACCATACGTCATGGTTGCCCCATGAGCTTTTGATTTCATGGACTCCATAGGTGTACACCACAGAGGACCAGGGGCCAAGTTTGAATACGTATTCCCGGTAATTTTCAAAAAGTTCCAAGCTGTTGATACTCAAATGAGGAGGCAGTGCTCAGAAAATCTCCATAGGGGAGATAATGGTGTAGTGGTAATGCCTGGACTCGTAATCCAGAGGCCCAGGCTAATGTTTGGGGACACGGGTTTGAATCCACCATGGCAGCTTGTGGAATTTGAATTCCGTTAATGAATCTGGAATCAATAAAGCTCAGTAATGGTGGCCACAAAACTATCAGCGATTGTTGTACAAAACCCATCTGGTTCACTAATGTCCTTTAGGGAAGGAAACCTGGAAATCTGCCGCCCTGAGCTGGTCTGGCCTACATGTGACTCCAGACCCACAGCAAATGTAGTTGACTCTTTTAACTGCCTTCTGAAATGGCCTAGCAAGCCACTCAGTTCAAGGGCAATTAGAGACGGGCAATATAAATGCTGGCCTTGCCCACGTCCCATGCAGGGATAAAGGGAAAAAGGTTACAGGAGGAGTCTGTTCCACAATTCAGTTGGGTCATGGCTGATCTGTACCTCGACCTCATATAGCTGTCCTTGCTCTGCATGCATTGATTGGTCATTCCCAATCTGGGAAATTTCACTTGCCCTCCAGCCTCCACAGCCTTTTGAGGAAGAGTTACCCACTTGGACTACCCGCTGTGTCAAAACGTGTTTGTTAATTTCACTTAAATGACCCAGCTTTAATTTTGAAATTGTGCCAGCTTGAGATGGACTCCCCCACCACAGGTAATAGTTTCTCTCTGCCTAGCTTCTTGATTTCTTTCCTCATTTTAAACACCTTGATTGGCTCACTGCTTGACCTTTTTAAACTTAGGTCTATGCAACCTCTCCTCATAATTTAACCCTTTTATTCCCTGGGTTTCACTGGTGAATGTGCACTGTACCCCCACCCTTCCCATCCCCCGCCGAGGCCAACCAGGGGGTTGGTAGCATAGCGGTTATGTTACTGAATAATAATCTACAGGCCTGTCCCAACCTGGAAACAAGGGTTTAAATGCCACCATTGAATTCAGTTAATTAAATAAATCTGGATAAAAAAACCTAATATCAGTGATGGTGACCATGAAGCTGTTAGATTGTTGTAAAAGCTCATCTGATTCACTAATGTCCTTTAGGGAAGGAAATCTGCCTTCCTTACCTGGTCTGGCCTATATGTGACTCCACACTCACAGAAATGTGGTTGATTTTTAACTGCCCTCCGAAATGGCCTAGCAAGCCACTCAGTTATGGTCACTACCTGCTCAAGGGCACTTAAATGCTGGCCTTGCAGGTGGTGCCCACATCCCATGAAAGGATAAATAGATGAATAAAAACTGAAAGCAGTACTCAAGCCCCATAAAGTGCAAACAGGACAAACCAGTATGTGGGAAAGGTAAAAACTAACATGAATTCCCTGGGCCTTAAGGGCCAGGATGCACAATTTCATAGCTTGCTGTTTGGACATTTTAATTACATTTGCTTTGGGAGTGATTGATAATGTGGGAGACCAAAAGTTGAAAAAATGTTCCATTCCATAACTCAGTTGCACTTCACATAAATCAGGAACAGTAGCTTCCTTTATGCATTAGTCCTGGATTTTATTTCAGTACTTATTTGTAACCTTTGAATCACATTGTCGAACTTCTCCAGGCTGGACTCTCTACCTCTTGTGCCAGCATGGCTGAGTGAGTGGGCCCTCTCACTGGAGTTTTATTTCCTTTCATGGGATACGGGCATGGCTGGCTAGACCAGCCTTTATTGCCCATCTCTAATTTCCCTTGAGAAGGTGGTGGTGAGCTGCCTCCTTGAACAGATGCAATCCAAGTGGTGTAGGTACACCCACAGCGCTGTTAGGAAGGAAGTTGTCTGGCTTGGAGGGGAACTTGCAGGCGGTGGTGTTCCCATGCACCTGCTGCCCTTGTCCTTCTAGGTGGTAGAGGTCACGGGTTTGGAAGGTTCTGTCGAAGGAGCCTTGGTGAGTTGCTGCAAGGTCAGACAGCTGTGGGTTCAAGACCCACTGCAGAGACTTTGGCACATAATCGAGCTGCTGTACTGAGGAAGTGTTACACCATCGAAAGTGCTTTCTTTCAGATGAAACATTAAACTGAGGCCACATCTGCTGCCTCAGGTGGAGAATGTGAAAAGATCCCATGACACTATTTCAAAGAAGAGCGGGAGAGCTCTCCCTGTGTCCTTGCCAATATTTATCCCTCGATCGGCATCACAAAAATAGATTATCTGTTCATTATCTCATTGCTGCTTGTGAGAGTTTGTGTGCAAATTGGCTGCTTTTCTTATACAATAACAGTGACTAAACTTCAAAAAGTACTTCATTGGCTGTAAAGTGCTTTGGGGCACGGTGAGGTTGTAAGTGAAAATAACTCTTTCTTTCTCTTTTAATTCTCCAAGGGGAGGCGATGGCGTAATGATATTGTCGCTGGACCAGTAATCCAGAGACCCAGGGTAATGCTCTGGTTCCGGATTCAGGTTCCAATCCCACTGCGGCAGACGGTGGAATTTGAATTCAATAAAAATCTGGAATTAAAAGTCCAATGATGACCATGAAACCATTGTCGAGTGACCACCGCACAGTCATTGTGGAGACGAAGTCCCGCCTTCACATTGAAGGTACCCTCCATCATGTTTTGTGGCACCCAGGGGTTCACTAATCCCCTTCTGGGAAGGAAATCGGTCGCCCTTACCTGGTCTGGCCTACATGTGACCCCAGACCCACAGCAATGTGGTTGACTCTTAAATGCCCTCTGAAATGGCCTAGCAAGCCACTCATTTATAGCAAACTGCTACAAAGACACAAAAAGGACCACCCGGCATCGGCCTAGGCACCGGAAATGACAACCGCAGCCCTGTTGACACTGCAAAGCCCTCCTTACTAACATCTGGGGGCCGGTGCCAAAATTGGGAGAGCTGTCTCCCAAGCTAGTCAAGCAACAGCCTGACATAGTCATCCTCACGGAATCATACATAACAGATAATGTCCCAGATGCCGCCATCACCATCCCTGGGTATGTCCGGTCTCACTGGCAGGACAGGCCCAGCAGAGGTGGCAGCACAGAGGTATACAGTTGGGAGGGAGTTGCCCTGGGAGTCCTCAACATCAACTCCAGACCCCATGAAGCCTAATGGCATCAGGTCAAACATGGCCAAGGAAACCTCCTGCTGAGGAATCAGTGCTCCTCCATGTTGAGCATCACTTGGAGGAAGCACTGAGGGTGGCAAGGGTGCAGAATGTTCTCTGGGTGGGGGGACTTCAATGTCCATCACCAAGAGTAGCTCGTTAGCACCACTACTAACCGAGCTATCCGAGTTCTAAAAATCATAGCTGCTGGACTGGGTCTGTGGCAGGTGGTGAGGGACCCAACAAGTGGGAAAAACATACTCGACCTCATCCTCATCAACCTGCCTGCCGCAGATGCATCTGTCCATGACAGTATCAGTATGAGTGACCACCACACAGTCACTGTGGAGACGAAGTCCCGTCTTCACATTGAGGATACCCTCCATCAAGTTGTGTGGCACTACCACCGTGCTAAATGGGATAGATTTCTAACAGATCTAGCAACTCAAGACTGAGCATCCATGAGGTGCTGTGGGCCACCAGCAGCAGCAGAATTGTACTCAACCACAATCTGTAACCTCACAGCCCGGCATATCCCCCACTCTACCATTACCATCAAGCCAGGGGATCAACCCTGGTTCAATGAAGAGTGCAGGAGCAGCACCAGGCATACCTAAAAATGAGGTGTCAACCTGGTGAAGCTGTAAAACAGGACTACTTACGTGCCAAACAGCATAAGCAGCAAGTGATAGACAGAGCTAAGCGATCCCACAGCCAACGGATCAGATATAAGCTCTGCAGTCCTGCCACATCCTGCCGTGAATGGTGGTGGACAATTAAACAACTCACTGGAGGAGGAGGTGGCTCCACAAGTATCCCCATCCTCATTGATGGAGGAGCCCAGCACATCAGTGCAAAAGATAAGGCTGAAGCATTCGCAACGATCTTCAGCCCGAAGTGCCAAGTGGATGATCCATCTCTGCCTCCTCTGGAGATCCCCAGCATCACAGATGCCAGACTTCAACCAGTTCGATTCACTCCACGTATTATCAAGAAACGGCTGAAGGCACTGGATAATGCAAAGGCTATGGGCCCCGACAACATTCCGGCAACAGTGCTGAAGACTTGTGTTCCAGAACTTGCTGTGCCCCTAGCCAAGCTGTTCCAGTACAACTACAACCCTGGCATCTACCCGGCTCTGTGGAAAATTGCCCAGGTATGTCCTGTGCACAAAAAGCAGGACAAATCCAACCCGGCCAATTTCTGCCCCATCAGTCTACTCTCCATCATCAGTAAAGTAATGGAAGGGGTCATCAACAGAGCTATCAAGCGACACTTGCTTAGCAATAACCTGCTCACTGATGCCCAGTTTGGGTTCTGCCAGGGCCACTCAGTTCCTGACTTCGTTACAGCCTTGGTCCAAACATGGACAAAGAGCTGAACACCCGAGGTGAGGTGAGAGTGACTGCCCTTGACATCAAGGCAGCATTTGACTGAGTGTGGCATCAAGGAACCCCAGCAAAACTGGAGTCAATGGGAATCAGGGAGAAAACTCTCCAATGGTTGGAGTCATACCTAGCACAAAAGAAGGTGGTTGTGGTTGTTGGAGGTCAGTCATCTCAGCTCCAGGACATCTCTGCAGGAGTTCCTCAGGGTAATGTCATAGGCCCAACCATCTTCAGCTGCTTCATCAATGACCTTCCTTCCATCATAAGGTCAGAAGTGGGGATGTTCGCTGATGATTGCACAATGTTCACTATTGACAACTCCTCAGATACTGAAGCAGCCCATGTCCGAATGCAGCAAGACCTGGACAATTTCCAGGCTTGGGCTGACAAATGGCAAGTAGCATTCGGACCACACAAGTGTCAGGCAATGACCATCCCCAGCAAGAGAGAATCCAACCATTGCCCCTTGATGTTCAATGGCATTACCATTGCTGAATCCCCCACTATCAACATCCTGGGGGTTACTATTGACCAGAAACTGAACTGGATTAGCCATTTAAATACTATGGCTACAAGAGTATGTCAGAGGCTAGGAATCATGTGACGATTAACTCGCTTCCTGACTCCCCAAAGCCTGTCCACCATCTACAGGCACAAATCAGGAGTGTGATGGAATACTCCCCACTTGCCTGGATGAGTGCAGCTCCTACAACTCCGAAGAAGCTTGACACCATCCAGGACAAAGCAGTCCGCTTGATTGGCACCACATCCACAAACATTCACTCCCTCCACTACCAACGCAGCAGTGTGTACCATCTACAAGATGCACTGCAGGAATTCACCAAGACTCCTTCAACAGCACCTTCCAAACCCACGACCACTACCATCTAGAAGGACAAGGGCAGCAGGTAAATGGGAACACCACCACCTGGAAGTTCCCCTCCAAGTCACTCACCATGCTGAATTGAAAATATATTGCAGTTCCTTCACTGTCGCTGGATCAAAATCCTGGAACTCCCTTCCTAACAGCACTGTGTGTGTACCTACACCACATGGACTGCAGCAGTTCAAGAAGGCAGCACACCACCACCATCTCAAGGGCAACTAGGGATGGGCAATAAATGCTGGCCCAGCCAATACTACACTGGCTACCTCATGTTTCTGGTGGTGGAAGGAATTGCTGAGGTGAAGTCGTCAAAAAAAAAAACAATAATACATAAAGCACAATAAAAATGAATTGAGGAAAAAATGATTGTAGGACAATTGAAATGCAAATTAAGTTTGAGAGTGACATACTTGAGTCCAAAACAAGAATCTTAAAACTTAAACAAAGCCAATATGGATATGAGGGCCAGCTGACTAAGGTTGATTGGGAAATAGACTAAAAGGTATGGGAGAAAATAACCACTGAGAATATTTAAAGGAATGATTCTAGACGTTTAACAAAAATACATTCCATTAAAAAGCAAAACCTCAGCAAGAAAAATGCATCAGTGGCTTACTAGGGAAGTTAAGGATGTATTAGATTAAAAGTAGAGGCTTATGATGTTGCGAAGAATGGTCATAACCTTGAAGATTGGGAGAGTTTTAGAAACCAGCAAAGTAATTAGAAAGGGAAAAAATAGAGTATGAGAGTAAACTAGCAAGGAATATAAAACAGATTGTAAGAACTTTTACAGGTACATTAAAAGGAGAAGAGTAGCTAAAGTGAACATGATTCCTTAGAGACAGAGCCAGGAGAATTACCCTGGGGAATAAGGAAATGGCAGAGACATTGATCAAATATTTTTGTATCTGTCTTCACAGTAGAAATTACATACCAGAAATAGAAGGTAACCAAGGGGCTTATAAGAGTGAGGAAATTAAATTAATCGCCATCAGCAGAGAAAAAATATTAGAGAAACTTAAGGGATTAAAAACCGACAAATCCCCAGGACCTGATGGCCTACATCCTAGGATTCTGAAAGAGATAGTGATTGCACTTATTATAACTTTACAAAATTCCCTAAATTCTAGAACAGTCCCAGCAGATTGCAAGTTAACAATTGTAATACTGCTATTCAAGGAAGAAGGGAGAGAGAAAACAGAAGTCATTGGGAAAATACTGGAATCTATTATTAAGGAAATCTTAATTATGCTCTTAGAAAATCATAGTATGATCAGACAAAGTCAACATGGTTTTACGAATTGAAAATTGTGTTTGACAAATTCATTACAGGTTTTTTGAGGATATAACTAGTAGGGTAGATAAAGGGGAGTCAGTAGATTTAGTATATTTGGATTTCCAAAAGACATTTAATAAGGTGCCACACAAAAAAGTTAATATGCAAGATAAGAGCTCATGGAGTTGGGGGTAACATATTAGCAAAGATGGAGGATTAATTAAAGGATAGGGAGCAGAGAGTAGAGATAAATAGGGCATTTTAAAGTTGGCAGGCTGTAATTAGTGGATCGTCAGAATTTGCAGTCTATTAATGAGGTTATCCTACATATTATAGAAAAGTAGAATATGTTTAAAAGGCATGAAACTTTAAATGTTAATGTTCAGTGTACTCGTGCAAAGAACACAAAGTTAACATAAAGGTACAGCAAGCAATTAGACAAATGGCGTGTTGGCCTTTATTGCAAGGGGATTGGAGTACAAGAATAAAGAGCCTTGCTATAATTGTATAGGGCTTTGGTCAGACCACACCTGGGGTACTGTGCACGCTTTTGGCCTCTATGTTGAAGGAAGGACATACTTGCCTTGGAGACAGTACAGTGAATGTTCACTAGATTGGTTTCTGGGATGAGAAGGTTGTCCCATGATGAGGGGCTGAGCTGAAGGGGCCTATACTCTCCGGAGTTTAGAAGAATGAGAAGTGATCTCATTGAAACACCCAAGATTTTAAAGGGGCTTGACAGAGTAGGCACTGGGTGGTTGTTTCCCCGCCTGGGGAACCTAGAACACAGCGACATCGCCTCAGGTTGAGGAGTTGATCATTTCGGACTGAGGTTAGGAGCAATTTCTTCACTCACTGGGTTGTAAATCTTTGGATCTTTCTGCCCCAGAGGGTTGTGCTTGTTCCACCATTGAGCTGTGTTAATAGGATTTTCAATCTCCCAGGGAATCAAGAGATAATGGGGAACAAGCAAAACCGTGGAGTTGAGGCACAGGATCAGCTGTGATTATGCTGAGTGGCGGAGCAGGCTCGAGGGGCCGTAGGGCCGTACTGCTGCTCCTATTACTTAAACTTTTACCATCCTAGGTAGGCTGGGGTCGTTTCTTGAGAGCTAGATCTCTGAATTTCATGTTGGCTGATGCAAGATTTTTTTATTTGTGCAGATACGTCGCTGCTCAAAGACTGCAACCCCAGCAACGCGGACAGCTTCTTGGACACTATGCTGCTAGGCCAGATTCCTGCAGCCAATCCAAGCCCAAAACTTGAAGCAGTTGAGACAGCAGCAGGGTTGAGCTCTGACCCCAGAGACTTAGGTAGGTTTGAAACTCCATCCTGATAACAAATTGGCAGCTTCTTTGTGTGTTTATTACTTCTACCTTATGGACAGTGATCACAGTGAGTTTGGAAACCAGCAATGCAGAACAGAAAATCACAGGCAACTCCCTTGACCCATTGCAGCTGGATAAATACAGAGCAGCAAAAACAAACAGTAGAAATTGCAAATGCTTGCAATCTGAAATAAATTCAGGAAATACTGCAAATACTCAGCAGGGCTGCAGAGTAGCACATGAAGGAGAAAGGAGTTTGAGATAAACTGATGGGATTTGATAAACAGGTGGGAGGAGGCTCGTGTGGAGCGTAAATGGCCTCTTTCTGTGCTGAAGGTGCGATGTAACACGTGGTGTTCCAATATGCACCAGCAGTGGGCGAGGTCATTCTCAAAAGAGAAAAGAAAGGCCTGTATTTATATAGCACCTTTCAAGACCACCAGGTGTCCCAAAGTGCTTTTGAAGTGCAGCCACAGTTGTATTATAGGAAACATGGCAGTCAATTTTGCGCAGCAAGCTCCCACAAACAGCAGTGTGACATTGACTGGATAATCTGCTTATGCGATGTTTATTGAGGAATAAATATTGGCCAGGACACTGGGAATAACTCCCCTGCTCTTCTTCGAAATAGTGCCATGGGATCTTTCTCATTCAGCTCTTAGGCAGACGGGTCTAGGTTTAACGTCAGATCCAAAAGATGGGCAGTGTAGCACTCCCTCAGTACTGCACTCCCAGTAGCATACTGGGGTCAGCCTAGATTTTTTGCCCGGAAGTAGGACATGAACCTATAATCTTTTGACTCAGAGGCTACCGGCGGAGCCAAGGCTGACATGAAAAAGTCATCATGTCCCAAGGAGCAACCAGGTTTGCATGTTCAACATTCTGGCACTTTAGATGGAGCCTGGAATTTTACAGCCCCACCGTTGTGGGACCCGCCATGTAGGATGCGGCGGGCCAGCCAAAGATTCATTGGTTTTCAGCAGGGCCGGAAAACCCCGGAAAACTGGAATGTGGAGTTGATTAGCTTGAGGAAAAAAATTCCATGATGTTACCTCCAATCTTCAGAGCAGAACTGAGTTTCTCACTGCTCTGCATTCTTCCCTGTCACAGTTTTGGGTTTGATAGCATTTGCTGAACCTAAATGTTGTCCTCTACAAGTCAGAAGCTGTACATTCTCAGTTGCTGGATTTGAGGATTAACAGTGATCCTACTTTCAATCTCCTGTTCACTGGATTAGATGTATCACGGTATGACATTACATTTTTGTGTTTGTTTTACAATGGCAGTTCATTAATATTGAGATACACCTCTTTGCAGCAATTTGTGGCCTTAAAGAGAAAGGCTAGATTATACATAGTTTCCCCTTAGTAATAGGACAAAGCATTATGCTTTGCAAAGCACAATGTTCCTATCACTATAAAACAGTATATCCACTGATTTACAATAAGCAACAACATGAGGGAGAGCATAATAGGGTGCAGTAGCATAGTGGTTATGTTACTGGGCTAGTAATCCAGGGGCTTGGACCAATGATTTGCAGACATGAGTTCAAATCCCATCATTGCAGTTTGGAAATATAAATGCAATTATTGCATTTGAGTTATAAATAAAAAGCTAGTCTCAAAGCCCATTTGGTTCATTAATGTACTTTAGGGAAGGAAATCTGCCATCCTTACCTGGTCTGGCCTACATGTGACTCCAGACCCACAGCAATGTGACTGACTCTTAACTGCCCCTCTGAACTGCCCTAGCAAGTCACTCAGTTGAACAGGGCTGGGCAATAAATGCTGGCCTTCAATGAAAAACAAAAAAATCTAGGTTGCAACTTCATTATCGAGTGTGGAGGGGATGTTGTGTGATTGGCAGTGAAATCTTTCGATGAGCTTTTAAACTGACTCCAATGTGTCTGTTAGGGTGCATATAAAAATTCCCAGTGGCACTATTCAGAGAAGAGAGTTTTCCAAGATGCCTGCCCAATATTTCTCTCTCATTCACTCCCAACAAAAGGCCCCAGGTCCATTGGTCCCACACTTCATTGAGGTTTGTGGAACCTTGTTGCTAGCAAAGTGCTGTGATAAGGCCCTATATAAATGCAAGATCCTTTCTCCTCAAGCAAATTTTGTTTGATTAGACTCCTGTGAAGTGTGTTTTTCTATGCTAAAGGCGCTGTATGAATGTAAGTTGTGTGGTTGTTGCAGCAGGTTAAAAATGAGTCTTCTGGCTGACCTAACAAAGGGCTCAGCTAGAATTCTAATATTGTTTCAGAAAGCTGCATTTGACCCCTCAGTTTTTGGAGTCAGTCATTTGGAGGAATTTAACAATTGCTGCATTCATAAATTCATTTGGTAAATGGTAACGTATTGAAATATTTGAGTGACTACATTTACGTAAGTATGGATCTCAGTGAGTTACACATGCAGGCTAAAGAAGAAGCCCACTTTCTTTTCTCTGCCAAGAGTTGATTTGTGCACTGTTCTTCAAAGAGGTCCCTTAGCTAACGTTTAACCAGATATCCACATTGGGCAAACGGCAACCCAAATTGCATTGATGTGAGTATTAGCAATTTAGATGAATCAATCTGATCCAGGATCGAAAGACACCAGCTGCTCCTTTTTAATTACAAATTAAACAAAGTAAATTCAACATTCGCGACACTCGATTTGGTATGAGAATCCATAGTTTGCTTTTTACCTGACTCTGGTGATCAGTTAGAGTTGCTCAGATCACAGGCTAGTGCTTCAGGATTGATTTGCCTTGCTCGTGGGCTGCTTTTACCAGTCTTAATGTGAGGTTTAGGACTTTGGATGAAAAATTAGACCGAGGCCTCATTTGTTGCTAGGGCGGATGTAAAAGATCCCATGGCACTATTCGAAGAAGAGCAGGGGTATTCACTCCTGCATCCTGGCCTATATTTATCTCTCAACCAACTTCATTAAGACAGATTGTCCGGTCAGTTAGCTCATTGCTGTTTGTGGGACCTTGCTGTGTGCAAATCGGCTGTCATGCTTCCTACGTTACCACAGTGACTACAATTCAGAACTAGTTCATTTGCTTTAAACCGTTTTTGGAGGTCCTGAGGTCATAAAAGGCACTATAGAAATGCAGCTTCTTCTCTTTACAGCTCTTGGGCTGGGGAGTGGGTTGGGTTCTGGCCCTGGCTGATTCTTTCCACAGCTGCGTTGTCGCATAATAAACCAATTTGTGGTCAACCGTTAGCTTCAGCTGCAGGACAGAGTGTACACTCATCATATTTGGCAAGGCCAGTGAGAAACTTGAGATGTTCAGGCCTTTTATATAGCTGCCTAGGGTTTTAGGTGGGGGATGGGAAGTAGCCTAAGAACACCATTCTATCAAGTTTTCCTTGGAAATTAGAACTCTACGTACTATTGGCAAAGCATGTTTCAAGTAGCATGTGTAGCTGTAGGAAATTGGCCACTGCATGCGCACGATTTAATTGTGTCATAAACCTGTCACTGAGGCGCATCCTAATGCTGCTGCCACCTCAGTTGGTGTGCTCAGGTACCCTTGCATGGCAATCATCGATGTCGCCTGGTAACATTTTCTTGTTGCTGTGTTCAAAGTATCAGTTGTTTTCTACTGTAAACCTACTGTTTAATTGCATTATGGGACAGGTGTGTGAATACCATCTGGTCTTGTCAGATTTAAGGCAGATTTAACTTCAACGGAATTGAGTTACCACTAGTGCAGTACCTTTATTACCCATAGTCAGATTGTTAGCAGATGCTTGGCAGGAAATGCTGGTAGGTAACAATAACCACCTGCATTTATATAGTGCCTTTAACATAATAAAATGTCCCAAGTGCTGTGCAGGAGAGTGTTGACATTGAGCCAAAGGGGGTATTAGGAGAAGTGGCCCAAAGCTTGGTCAAAGAAGGAGGTTTTAAGGAGGGTCCACCTCTCTACTCTCTTTCCTTCTTTAAGCATTCTTTAAAACCTACCTCTTTGATCAAGCGTTTGATCATCTGCTCCAATAGCTCCTTATGCAGCTCAGTGTCATTTTTTTTTTCATGACACTCCTGTAACGCTCCTTGGACATTTCATTACAGTAAGGTGCAATCCATGTCCAAATGCAGCAAGACCTGGACAATGTCCAGGCTTGGGCTGACAAGTAACATTCACGCCACACAAGTGCCAGGCAATGATCATCTCCAACAAGAGAGAATCTAACCATCGCTTTGCCATGCCATGGCATTACCATCACTGAATTCCCCACTATCAACATCCTGGGGATTACCATTGACCAGAAACCGAACTGGACTAGCTATATAAATACTGTGGCCACAAGGGCAGATCAGAGGATAGGAATCCTACATCAAGTAACTTACCTCGTGACTCCCCAGAGCCTGTCCACCTCTACAAGGCACAAGTCAGGAATGTGATAGAATCCCCCTTTGCCTGGATGAGTGCAGCTCCCACAACACTCAAGAAGCTTAACACAGTCCAGGACAAAACAGCCCACTTGATTGGCACAACATCCACAAACATTCACTCCCTCCACCACTGACACACAGCAGCAGTGTGTGTGCCATCTACAAGATGCACTGCAGAAGTTCACCAAGGCACCTGAGACAGCACCTTCCAGACACATGACTACTATCATCTAGAAGGACAAGGGCAGCAGCTAGATGGGAACACCACCATCTGGAAGTTCCCTTCCAAGTCAATCACCATCCTGACTTGGAAATATATCACCGTTCCTTCACTGTCGCTGGGTCAAAACCCTGAAGCTCCCTTTCCTAACAGCACTGTGTGTGTACCTACACCACAAGGACTGCAGTGATTCAAGAAGGCAGCTCACCACCACCTTCTCAAGGGCAACTAGGGATCGGCAATAAATGCTGGCCCAGCCAGCGAAGCCCACATCCTGTGAATGAATTAAAAAAAATAAATACAAGTTGGTCTATTCTAGTAAGAGTTCCAAGTGCGGAACCCACAATAGAGTATTTTGACTTGCCGGAGTTCGTTTTACATTTCTAGCTTTTGGAGTCCCACTCCAAAGATTTGAGCACATAATCCGGATTGACATTCCTCAGCAGCACTGAAAAAGAGTGCTGCACGCTCTCATGAGACGTTAAATCAAAGCTCCGTATGCCCTCTCAAGTGAACATAAATGACCTCCTGGCACCTTTTGGAAAAGAGTGGAGGAGTTTTCCCAATGACCTTGCCAATAATAATCCCTCAAACATTGCTAAGAAAAAGATTATCTCATTAGTTACTTCATTGCTGTTTGTGGGAGCTTGCTGTGCACAAATTGGCTGTTGTGTTTCCTTCATTACAAAAGTGACTTCATTTCAAAAACTTACTTCATTAGTTGTAAAGCACTTTAGCATGTCCTGAGGTGAAAGACACTATAGAAATGTGTTCTTTCCTTCTTTCTCTCACTCGTACTCATTTTCACACACACACACACACACACACACACACACACACACACACACACACACACACACACACACACACACACACACACACACACACACACACACAAAAAAATTACAGAAACCTTGTGGGAAAACTTGTTCATAGTTTAATTCCTGACCTCCAAGTCACACTTTGGTAGCTGGTTAAAAAATGCTAGGACCACCAAAATCATAGGTCTGTGTTATTTATAGACACACAGTTACAAGCGTTGCTTTTGCCTTTGTTGGAAGTATTTCATTTCTTCACATAGAATCCAACAATTCAACTCTGAAAAAAGTTTGTGGGAAGCACAGAATGATCAGAAGACACGGTTCTCTTATATCAACAACTGCATATCGAGCCAAATGCGCCAGTATTAATTCTTCATCTAAAATACCCATGAAAACCAACCAATATTGTATAATTGAACGATGAACTAATGTCACTGAAATGAGATTGTTATTCTGCCTCATAACACTCAATAATGGCCATTGCAAATGTGGAGCAAAAGAGACTTGGACAAGTTCTTTAAATCCTACAAAATACAATATTTTTTTCAACCTTCTTCCACCCTTTTCTGACTATTTTATCGCCTGCTTCTCTTCAGAATATCTTAAGCTCTTATCATGAGTGCTAGCTGTCTCCCAGTACCTTGCCCAAGAGGCCATTCTTCATGTTGTGAGCTTAGGTGTAGAATGTTGCCAGCCTGGTCACCTGGGGATGGTTCTGTGGCGATTACATTATACACATCCAGCAGGGGTTGGGATAGTAGCCTGATTTTCCTGGGCCCAGAAACTAAGACTAATTGCCACATGTCTCACCGCTGCCCCAAGCTAACTCCTTACAATTCAAAGATCACATCCATGATCTTTGCCATTTGCAAATGTAATCATCTGACCTGAATTTGATTTTGTATTGGACTTGAGGTTCTCTCATGTCTTGGCTTACAGTAAATCGAACACAAGGGCATTGTCCACGATTGCTAGGAATTTCATTTAGAAAGTGGGGAGTTCTCCCTCCTGTGGGCCATAACTTGGTTGGAAGCTCCATGTTGTGTCTGGTTTGTGGTGGTCAATTGAGAAAACTCCCAAAGAAAAGTCCTCATGAATGCATTATTCTGTTGCTAAGGCAGAACCATTTCAGGTGATTAAGAAAGCAACTACCTGAAGTATCCGTGGATTGTACGGCATTACCATCACGGCCTCAACACTAATGCTGTCCCCCTACTTGGCCATTTTCTCAGGTTGAACCAGGTTGTTCATCGTCCTATTCATCCACATAGTGAACTTCTAACCCCATGTCTTCTCCTTCACCACATACTTCCAACTACGTGGCATCACCCACCTCCTTCCCTGCCTCAGCCTACCTACCACTGAAATGCTCATCCATGGTCACCTCTACTCTCTAAACTTCAATTCATCCAAAACTCTACTACATGTCTCCTACCCCATGTCAAGTCCTACTCATCCCAACCTTGCTGATTTACTTTAGCTCTCAGTCTCCCAAAGCTTTAATTTTTTTAATTCTCCGTGCTTATGCTTTAATCCCCACCTCCATCTTTGGCAATGTGGTTGACTCTTAACTCCCCTCTGGAATGGCCTAGCAAGCCACTTAGTTCAAGGGCAGTTAGGGATGGCTGACAAATAGGGATGGGCCTTGCCAGCAATGCCCACATCCCATCTTTGGCTTGATGTCCGTTTTTTGGTTATGCCTCTCTGAAGGTGGTTTTCTAAGCTGAAGGAACAAATGGAATTCTACTTGGGCAAGGCTAAAGGTCTGAAGAATGGAACTGTTCCCATTTCAGGCACCCTATGTTGGTAATATCAACAGCAACCTACATTTACATACTGCCTTTAACACAATAAAATGTCCCATTGCACTTCAGTGGAAGGTTATAAAGCAAAATTGGACACCAGAGAGTTGTAAAGCAAAATTTGACATTGATCGAAGATGGCCAACCACTTGGTCAAAGAGGCAGGTTTTAAGAAGGGTCGTAAAGGAAAGCAGAGAGGTAGAGAGCCAGAGAGGTTTAGGGAAGAAATTCCAGAGCTCAGGGCCTTGGCAGCTGAAGGCCGCAAAATTGGGAACAGTCTGGCTTAGTTTCAGGTAATTGCCAGGGAGAGGGATGGAGTCCCAGAAGTGAAAAGCCCATATGTAATCTACTTTGTAAACCAGTTTTCCCGTGACCTGCCCCTTTAAGGTCAAAAGTATCATTGCTGAAAATAAACACAGCCTGCGGTCAGGCAGAGTCTAATTGCAAAAACAAAACGCTGCGGATGCTGGAAATCTGAAATAAAAATGTAAAATGACTCAGCGGGCCCGGCAGCATCTGTGGAGGGAGAAATCGAGGTAGCAGGTTAGATTCTGATGAAATGTCATCAACCTGAAACATTAACTTGCAAGGCAGTTACAGAGAGGTGAGAGGCAAAGAGAGACAAAGTAGTTATAATGGGGACTTTCATTATCTGAATATAGAATGTGATTGTAATAGTGTAAAAGGCAGAGAGGGGCAAGTGTTAGAGCATGTTGAGGAGAATTTTATGCATGTCTTTCGACAATGAGGATGGAGCATTGCTGGAGGATTGAATTGGGTCAAGTGGATAACCTGTCAGCAGTGTCATTGAGGGGACAATGATCATACAGAAGATTTAAGTTAGCTATGGAAAAGGACAAGGTGCAATCCAGAGTAAAAATAATTAATTGGGAGGACCAACTTCAGTGGGGTGAGAATGGGTCTTGCCCAGATAAATTGCATTCAAATATTAGCAGGCAGACCTTTAAGCAAAGAGAGAGTATGACAAGAGACTGGCAACTAACATAAAAGAGAATTCGCAAGTCTACTATAGGTGTATAAATAGTAAAAGTGCAAGAGGGCTGATCCAGGACTAAAAGGAGATTTACACATGGAGGCAGAGGGCAAGGCTAAGCTACTAAATGAGTACGTTGCATCTGTGTTTACCCAAGGAAGAAGGTGTTTACTAAGTCATAATGAAAGAGGAGGTAATTGAGACACAGGTGAGCTAAAAATGGATTGGCTAGCTGCATTTAAAGTTAATAAGTAATCAGGACCAAATGAGACGTATCCAAGGATACTGAGGGATGTAAGGGTGGAAATTGTACAGGCATTGGCCATTGACCATAATTTTTCAGATCTCCTTTGACACAGGGTGATACCAGAGGACTGGAGAGTTCCAGATTTAACACCATTGTTCAATAAAGGGTGAAATGATAAGCCCAGCAACTACAGGTCAGTCAGTTTAACCTCAGTAGTGGGGAAACTTTTAGAAACCATAATTTGGGACAAAATTAGCAGTCACTTTAATGCGGATTGATAAAGCAAAGCCAGCATGGATCTGTTGCGGACAAATCGTGTTTAACAAACTTGCTCGAGTTTTTTTTTGATGAGGTAGCAGCGAGATGGGGTTAAAGCAGATAGTGCGGGTGTACCTTTGATAAAGTGCCACAGAACAGGCCTGACCACAAATTTAGAGGTAATGGAATAAAAGGGAAAGTAGCAGCCTGGATGCCAAAATTGGCTGAGTGACCAGAAACAGAGTGTAGTGGTAAACGGTTATTTTTCAGACAGGAGGAAGGTATAAGTGGGGTTCCCCAGGGGTTGGTGTTAGGACCCCTGCATTTCTTGATGTATATCAGTGACCTACATTTGGGTGTGCAGGGCACAATTTCAAATTTTGCAGATGTCACAAAACCTAGAAATATTGTGAACTGTGAGGAAGATACTGATAAACTGCTAAGGCATATAAACAGGCTGGTGGAATGGGCAAACAAGTGACAGAGAAAGTTTAGTGCAAGGAAGTATGAAATGATTCATTTGGTAAGTAGAACAAGGAGAGGCAATATAAAATAAATAGTAAAATTCAAAAGGGGATGTAGGAGCAGAGGGGCCTGAGGATAAATCGTTCGAGTCCAACCAAATAAACTAAATTAACAAATCAGGGGACAAATTAAAAGGCAGCCCCTTAAAGGGAAACTGCAAAAACAAAAGACAAAATTTAAAGGAAACTCACCTGTTATGTGCACAAATCATTGAACGTGGTAGAGCATATGGGATCCTAGGCTTCATAAATAAGAACATTGGGTACAAAAGCAAGGGAGTTATGATAAATCTGTGTAAAAACACTAGTTTGGCCTCAACTAGAGTATTGTGCCCTTTCTGAGCACCGCACTTGAGAAAGGATGTGAAAGAGTCTGTACGGAAAAGAATTGTGAGAATGATTCCAGGAATGAAGAACTTCAGCTACTTGGATAGGTTGGAGAAGCTGGGGCTGCTCTCCTAGGAGGAGAGAAGATTAAGATGAGATCTGATAGAGGTGTTCAAAATCATGAGGTTTCTGGACAGAGTAGATAGGGAGAAACTGTTCCCTTTGGCAGAAGCATCGGGAAGCAGAGGACACCAATTTAAGACACTTTCACATCCTTTCTCAAGTGCGGTGCTCAGAAAGGGCACAATTTAAGGTGATAGGCAAAAGAAGCAACACCGACATGAAGAAAAACCTACCCTACGCAGCGAGTGGTTAAGACCTGGAATGCTTTACTCAGGAGTGATGGAAACAGATACAGTCGTGGCTTTCAGAAGAGAATCAGTTAATTATCTGAAGAGAAAAAAATTGCAGGGCTACAGGGTAAAGGCGGGGGAGTAGGACTAGCTGAGTTGTTGTTGCAGAGAGCCAGCATGGACACGATGGACCAAATGGCCTCCTTCTGTGTTGTAACCATCATATGATTCTATAACTCCCAATTCAGAGGCTTGAGTTTGCAATATTGGCTGTTCATGCGAGTAATAAAGCTGTGTTGCACAGTCGAAGGCATAGTCTTTCGGATGAGACATTATGCTGACAATCTCTCTGTTAGATTTAAAAGATTTGAAGAGAAGGCAAAATGCCCTGGTCAACACTCAGTCCTCAATCAACAAAATAAAAACTGGTCATTCGTCACATTGCTGTTTGCATGTCTTTGCTCTGAACGAATTGGCTGCTGCGTTCACCTGAAAAACAAAATTGTTTACAGTTCAGGAGTAACACTTTGGAGCATCCTAGGAACGTGAAAGGTGCTGTATGAATGAATGTTTATTCAAAATGGCTGCCTTCCTTTCTTAATGCATTTCACTGTAAGAAGAGTGGCATGACTTCTGGAGAAAAGCACAGATCTGGTTGGCCAAATGGTCTATTTCTGTGTTATAATATTCTACGATTGTAAAGTGTGATGGATGCTCTCAAAACACCTCTAAACAAAAAAAAATCATCTGTATACGAAACTAAATCACTACATCTGATTCAGTATAGTTTTATTTATTTATAGTATTTATATTATTATTTTATTTCTATATATTATTTATATTATTATATATTTATTTAAATAAATCTGGCCAAACTTGTACTGTTGTCCAGTGAGTAGTATTTTTTCATCTTCTGAGGTACCAGACCAATGTGCTGGCATTTGAGTTAAAGCTGTCATGGTTTGGGTTGATTGTTCAATTTGGCTGTGCAAAAACATAGCTGGCATAGAACAAAGAAGCAGCTTTCAGTTCATCAGAGACTTGATTCTGCTTGTGTGAACTGTAGCCTAGCAAGATAATTGTTGGAGGGCCGAAGATTGAAATGTAATACCAAGGATGATGCTGTCCAAGACTAAGTAAATGCATGAGAGACCGTGGCCCTTTGGGATGTTTAGCGTTACAATGTTGGTAGAGAAGCCCATGTAATTCTCTCTCTCCCCCCACCCCATGTAACATATAAAAGCCACATTGTGCTCCTTCAGTTTGTGTTTTTCTTGGTAGGCAAATATTCTGGGTTCTGCCGTGTTCAAACTGTCTTCAGTTAATTTAGTGGATTTAGTTCCAATCAGTCCCAGGATTCACTCAAATTGGAAAGAAGCTGAATCAAAGCAATGTACAAAGCCTCAGTGTACATTTGCTGCCCCCAGACGTGACTGCTGCTGCTGGGAATACTTCTGTTCACATTTCTCTTGACTTTTCTACAAGACCAGCATTGCCAAAGTCAATGCCTTGGAATTGGGGCATCTTTGGGGGAAATTGTTCAGAAAATCAACCAGCTGATGCCATGTCCCCAGAAGAATTGATGGTGTTAGCTTAGAGTATATCATTGATCCTTTTCACTGGAGAGCTATCTCAGCCGCTCATTCTGATGATGTTTCTTAGCTAGATTTGGTGATACCCTTTCGCTACTCTCACCTTTACCTGTTGCCCAATACTCAATAGAGAAAGAAGAAGGAGAGAGATTTCAAGGAACTGAGTTCAGGGAGTGTTAAAGGTTGACCAAGTACTTTCGATATGAGTGACTGTGTTCATCATCCTCAAAGGTATCTCTTGTCCAGTTGTCACTTGTGACCTTTGCTCCAGCCTGAGTATCTCAGCCTCCTCTGGTGGCAAGTAAGTTTTCATTATTCTTCCACACAACGTGTGCATCACTGGCTTGGCCAGCATTTATTCCCCATCAACATAAAAACAGAATTACCTGGAAAAACTCAGCAGATCTGGCAGCATCGGCGGAGAAGAAAAGAGTTGACGTTTCGAGTCCTCATGACCCTTCAACAGAACTGATCTTTCTTTACAAGGAGAGGGAAACATAAGCTGGTTTAAGTGGGGGAGAAGTGGAGGGGGTGGGGGGGGTGGGTGTTAGGATAGGAGCAGATCATCAAAAGATGTCACAGACAAAAGAACAAAAGAACACAGAGGTGTCGAAGTTGGTGATATCTAAACGAATGTGCTAATTAAGAATGGATGGTAGAGCACTCAAGGTATAGCTCTAGTGGGGGTGGGGGGGCATAAAAGATTTAAAAATAATGGAAATAGGTGGGAAAAGAAAAATCTATATAAATTATTGGAAAAGAAAAAAAAAACAAAAGGAAGGGGGAAGATACAGAAAGGGCATGGGGATGGAGGAGGGAGCTCAAGACCTAAAGTTGTTGAATTCAATATTCAGTCCAGAAGGCTGTAAAGTGCCTAGTCGGAAGATGAGTTGGAAGACTGCTGTTCCTCCAGTTTGCGTTGGGCTTCACTGGAACAATGCAGCAGTCCAAGGACAGACACGTGGGCAAGAGAGCAGGGTGGAGTGTTAAAATGGCAAGCCACAGGGAGGTTTGGGTCATTCTTGCAGACAGACCTTAGGTGTTCTGCAAGGCGGTCGCCCAGTTTACGTTTGGCCTCTCCAATGTAGAGGAGACCGCATTGGGAGCAACGAATACAGTAGACTAAGTTGGGGGAAATGCAAGCGAAATGCTGCTTCACTTGAAAGGAGTGTTTGGGCCCTTGGACGGTGAGGAGAGAAGAAGTGAAGGGGCAGGTGTTACATCTTTTGCGTGGGCATGGGGAGGTGCCATAGGAGGGGGTTGAGGAGTAAGGGGTGATGGAGGAGTGGACCAGGGTGTCCCGGAGGGAACAATCCCTACGGAATGCCGACAGGGGGGGTGAAGGGAAGATGTGTTTGGTAGTGGCATCATGCTGGAGTTGGTGGAAATGGCAGAGGATGATCCTTTGAATGCGGAGGCTGGTGGGGTGATAAGTGAGGACAAGGGGGACCCTATCATGTTTCTGGGAGGGAGAGGAAGGTGTGAGGGTGAATGCGCGGGAGATGGGCCGGACACGGTTGAGGGCCCTGTCAACAACCGTGGGAGGAAAACCTCGGTTAAGGAAGAAGGAGGACATGTCAGAGGAACTGTTTTTGAAGGTAGCATCATCGGAACAGATGCGACGAAGGCAAAGGAACTGAGAGAATGGGATGGAGTCCTTACAGGAAGCGGGGTGTGAGGAGCTGTAGTCAAGGTAGCTGTGGGAGTCGGTAGGCTTGTAATGGATATTGGTGGACAGTCTATCACCAGAGATTGAGACAGAGAGGTCAAGGAAGGGACGGGAAGTGTCAGAGATGGACCACGTGAAAATGATGGAGGGGTGGAGATTGGAAGCAAAATTAATAAATTTTTCCAAGTCCCGACGAGAGCATGAAGCAGCACCGAAGTAATCATCGATGTACCGGAGAAGGAGTTGTGGAAGGGGGCCGATGTAGGACTGGAACAAGGAATGTCCCACATACCCCATAAAGAGACAGGCATAGCTGGGGCCCATGCGGGTACCCATAGCCACACCTTTTATTTGGAGGAAGTGAGAGGAGTTGAAGGAGAAATTGTTCAGTGTGAGAACAAGTTCAGCCAGACAGAGGAGAGTAGTGGTGGATGGGGACTATTCGGGCCTCTGTTCGAGGAAGAAGCTAAGGGCCCTCAGACCATCCTGGTGGGGGATGGAGGTGTAGAGGGATTGGACGTCCATGGTGAAGAGGAAGCAGTTGGGGCCAGGGAACTGGAAATTGTTGATGTGACGTAAGATGTCAGAGGAATCACGGATGTAGGTGGGAAGGGACTGGACAAGGGGAGAGAGAAGGGAGTCAAGATAACGAGAAATGAGTTCCGTGGGGCAGGAGCAAGCTGACATGATCGGTCTACCAGGACAGTTCTGTTAGTGGATTTTGGGTAGGAGGTAGAAGCGGGCTGTCCGAGGTTGGGCGACTATCAGGTTGGAAGCTGTGGGAGGAAGATCCCCAGAGGAGATGAGGTCAGTGACAGTCCTGGAAACAATGGCTTGATGTTCAGTGGTGGGGTCATGGTCCAGGGAGAGGTAGGAGGAAATGTCTGCGAGTTGACGCTCAGCCTCCGCATCGCTGGTAGCCCTCGAGTAGATACTGGTGAGCCACATTCTTTATCCACTACAGCCTTGTGTGATGAAGGTTTTTTTTTAAATTCATTCATGGGGTGTATGCATCGCTGACTAGGCCAGCATTTATTGCCCATCCCTACCTGCCCTTGAGAAGGTGGTGGTGAGCTGCCTTCTTGAACTGCTGCAGTCCCTGTGGTGTAGGTACACCCACAGTGCTGTTAGGGAGGGAGTTCCAGGATTTTAACCCAGTGACAGTGAAGGAACGGCGATATATTTCCAACTCAGGATGGTGCTTGGCTTGGAGGGGAACTTGCAGGCGCTGGTGTTCCCATGCGTCTGCTGCCTTTGTACACCCACACGTGCTGTTAGGGAGTTCCAGGGCTTTAACCTAGTGACGAATTTGGGTGGCAAATTGTCCGTAGAATAAGACTCAGGACATCTAAGTTGTGAGTGCAAGTTCTACCCCAGAGATTTAAGCAGGTAATCTAGGGTGAAACTTCAGTGCAGTACCAAGGGGCACTGCACTGCAAAGCATGTTGTCTTTCAGATGCAATGTTATACCAAGACTCTATAAGCTCTCTCAGGAAGATGTAAAAGGTCCCATGGTTCGAAGTAAAAAGTTTGAGGAAGAGCAGAGTAGTCCCTGTGTGTAAATTGGCTGCATGCCTACATAATCAGAGAATCTGCACTTTAAAACAAACAGTTCAGTAACTGTAGCGCACGATGGGATGTCCTAAGGTCATGAAATTGCAAGTTCTTTCTTTATGTAGTTAACAGCTCCTTTTCTCCTCAGTTACTTCAGGCATTTGTTCCTTTCACAGTCTCTTACCATTGAGAGATGTACCGATGCCGATTTTTTCAACACCCAAAGAAAGAATTGATGCCAATTCACTTATTGGCAAGGGCTGATGATTTGCAGGGTTTGACTCTGCTCTATTCATGAGCTGACAAGAGAGTACTTCTATCTGTACCTCTACAGAGGACTTGTCTCAGAACCCCTATGCTCAATGAACCTGACCAGCCAGCATTGAGAGATTTACTGTGAATCTTGATTCAGACCAGAAGGAAAGAGGTGATCTGGTCAATATTTGACTGGTTTTTGGTGACACAGAGCCTGAGCCCTGACCTCCCAGGTTGTTCAGAGGGTAGAGCTATCACTCTAGATTGCCCAGGCCTAATCAATTTTTACGGGGTTCAACTTACCCTTCATTTTGGGGACTGCAATCAAAGAAGCAGCCACTTGTGCTAGCCTGGGTACACTGTGCCTTGGCTAACCTCACTGTTACTGACTTTACTGGTGGTGGACCTTGTGCAATCCAGTCATAGTAAGGCTATCGGCCAGGACGTAAACCCTGCCAATGTCCCTTCCCCACCCCCCTACTCCCAACCCAACCTGTCATCCAGATAGACAGATACATGGGATAGGTGACTCTTCACATATTGTTAATCCTGGATGTGGTTAGCATGGAACTGGTCTTTCCCACAAGTGGACGTTCCAGCTTCAAGCTATGGATTGGGCTGTGCAGAAACTTCAAGGGAAACTTTTCATGATGGTATTGGACAACTTTGTGAAGAGAGCCTCACACAGTGGTAGGCTATAGTGGGATACACCTGACATACACCTGAAACAGGGAATTTATAATGGGGAACAAAGAAATGGCTGACCAACTAAATACATACTTTGGTTCTGTCTTCACAAAGGAGGACACAAATAACACACCAGAAATGTTGGGGAACACAGAGTTTAGTGAGAGGGAGGAACTGAAAGAAATCAGTATTAGTAGGGAAATGGTGTTGGGGAAATTGATCGGATTGAAGGCTGATAAATCCCCAGGGCCTGACAATCTACATCCCAGAGTACTTAAAGAAGTGGCCCTAGAAATAATGGGTGCATTGGCGGTCACCTTCCGAGATTCTATAGACTCTGGAACAGTTCCTACAGATTGGAGGGTAGCTAATGTAACCCCACTATTTAAAAAAGGAGGTAGAGGGAAAACAGGGAATTATAGAGCAGTCAGCCTGACGTCGGTAGTGGGGAAAATCCTTGAGTCCGTTATAGAAGATTTAATAGCTGAGCACTTGGAAAACAGTGGCAGAATCGGACAGAGTCAGCATGGATTTATGAAAGGGAAATCATGCTTGACAAATCTACTGGAATTTTTCAAGGATGTAACCAGTTGAATTGATGAGGGGGAGCCAGTGGATGTGGTTTATTTGGACTTTCAGAAGGCTTTCGACAAAGTCTCACATAAGAGATTAGAGTGTAAAATTAAAGCACATGGGATTGGGAGTAGTGTATTGAGATGGTTAGAAAACTGGTTGGCAGGAAACAAAGGGTAGGAATAAACGGGTCCTTTTTCCGAATGGCAGGCAGTGAATAGTGGGTTACCACAGGGATCTGTGCTGGGACCCCAACCATTCACAATTTATATTAATGATTTAGATGAGGGAACTAAATGTAATATCTCCAAATTTGCAGATGACACCAAGCTGTGTGGGAGGGTGAGCTGTGAGGAGGATGCAGAGATGCTTCAGTGTGATTTGGACAAGCTGAGTGAGTGGGCAAGTGCATGGCAGATGCAGTATAATGTGGATAAATGTGAGGTTATCCACTTTGGTAGCAAAAACAGGAAGGCAGATAATTACCTGAATGATAATTGAGAGAGGGGAATGTGCAACAAGACCTGGGTGTCCTTGTATAACAGTCGCTAAAGGTAAGCATGCAGGTGCAGCAGGTGGTAAAGAAGGCAAATGTTATGTTGGCCTTCATAGCCAGAGGATTCAAGTATAGGAGCAGGGATCTCTTGTTGCAATTATACAGGGCCTTGGTGAGACCACACCTGGAACATTGTGTGCAGTTTTGGTCTCCTTATCTGAGGAAGGATGTTCTTACTATAGAGGGAGTACAGCAAAGGTTTACCAGGCTGATTCCTGGGATGGAGTTCAGAAGAATGAGGGGGGATATCATAGAAACCTATAAAATCCTAACATGACTAGACAGGGTAGATGCAGGAAGGATGTTCCCGATGGTGGGGGAGTCCAGAACCAGAGGTCACAGTCTGAGGATACGGGGTAGACCATTTAGGACTGAGATGAGGAGAAATTTCTTCACCCAGAGAGTGGTGAACCTGTGGAATTCGCTACCACAGAAAGTAGTTGAGGCCAAAACATTGTATGTTTTCAAGAAGAAGTTAGATATAGCTCTTAGGGCAAAAGGGATCAAAGGGTATGGGAGAAAGCGGAGCAGGCTATTGAGTTGGATGATCAGCCATGAACATAATGAATGGCGGAGCAGGCTCAAAGAGCCGAATGGCCTCCTCCTGCTCCTAGTTTCTATGTTTCTATAGGAGGCCTCTGAATTCACTTACAGGTTCAATACACTCACAGCTATTGACCCTGATGTCAAAATGTTGGTGGGGGTGGAATAGACACCGGGGTTTATAAACTCTCAAATCTCCTCCCTATCTCTGTAACCTCCTCCAGCCCCACAATACTCCCAACATCAATGCGCTCTTTCAATTCTAGCCCCTTGTACATTCTCATTAGCTGCCCTGCCTTAACCTACCAAGACCCTCAGCTCTGGAATTCCCTCCTTAAGCCTCTCTGCCTCTTTTCACCCTTCAAGGCACTCCTTAAAACCTACCCCTTTGGCCAGACCTTTGGTCACCTGACCTAATATGTCATGTCGGTCGGCGTCAAATTGTGTTTGATAACACTCCTGTGAAGCTCCTTGGGCTGTCTCACTGCACTTAGAGGCACTGTCCGAGTGCAGGCTGCTGTGTGTTCTGCAGCTTGTCCTCCTCTTGTCCCTTTCGCTTCAGGTGAGGTAGCTTCCTGTTCCCGGTACTTGATGGTAATTGAATATGGTATACAGACAGCTGCACACACAACCTCTCTCTAAGCTATTATTGGAAGTTTCTGAGCCGGTAATGGCGTTTGATCTTTTCTTCTGCTTCTGCAGTGCTAGAGCTGGAGTGCTCACCTCCGATTAATAATGACAGCTTTATAGCAGATTAAAATAAAGCTGTGTTTCTTGTAGCAGGCACTGTAAGTGACAAACAATTCTTCTCAGTACTTGATAGTTTTGGATGCAGTCCAATTAACCTGTCATCCACAGTAATGCAAAACGTGACATGTTTATTCCACTGGTGTTTGGGAGCGTGTGGAGAACTGGGAGGCAATATTCATCTGAAAGTGGTTGATTTTTCTAACCGATGTGGCACGAAATTTCACAAATTTTTAAACTGAACTGTAGACTTTTTTTTTAAACGTGACTTGATTACCTGAGGAGGTTAGCTGTTTGAACAGGTTGTTCAATTTGTGCATTTATGTGACCTCCCAGACCCAGCTGGTGCCAGAGCGTAACCTTCTGCTGATATTTACACAGGACTGCGTACGGCAGCATAGTGGTTATGTTACTGGACTGGTAAACCGGAAGCCTAGGCTAATGATCCAGAGATGTGAGTTTGAATCCCACCATGGCAGCTCTAGAATTTAAATTCAGTTAATTAAATAAATCTGGGGGAAAAGGGAGTATCAGTAATGGTGACCGCAAGATTACTTAATGGTTGTAAAAGCCCACCTGATTCACTAAGGTCCTTTAGGGAAAGAAATCTGCTGTGCTTACCGGCCTGGCTTGTAGGTGATTGCAGACCTACATCAATGTGGTTGACTCTTTGAGGGTAATTAGGGGTGGTGTTATGAGACAGCCTTTGGTAAAGGCTGAGTTATTTAAAAATCCCAAAGGGAAACTTTAAACAACTGTCATAACCTATATTTTTTGTTATGTTTGAGATGCAACTCTAAATGCAGGAGTCAGACTACCTGTTCTCATGAGGTTTTATATTAAACTAAATTAAACATTTTATTAACATACACAAGTTAAATATATACACATGGCTACAAATTACCACTATCGTAACTTTTAACAAATTCCCAAACTAATCTCCATTAAGGCATCAGCAACCCATAGTTCAACCAGATGCCAGACAAAGCATTTTCACCTTCTGAATTCAAAATAAGGTTCTTTTCACTTTGGTTCCTGTGGAGACAGTTGCAGGCTTACAGCTACTTTCATCTTCCATTGCCTCTTCTCTGCACACATGAAAACTGCTGAAGTTATACCTAGCACAACTTATTGAATGTAAATTCTCATTGTATCACTTGCCCCTTTGAGTTCCACCTCTTCTAATAATAAAACCCCTTTCATAGTACCAATTTTATTAGTACTATGAATACTAGACTCTGCTGGCTAGGTGCCGGATTTCACCCCACTTCTCGAATGCTCTATTGAGAAAACGCAAATGCACTCTACCTCTCTTACATCTCAAAATGAATACACATCAAAGCATCCAGACTAGCTGCTTTATTCCAATTCAGACACACCCACAAACCAAACCTTTATTTTAAAAGAAAAATATTTTCCAATAATATATACATTAATAGCTTCATGACAGATGGGCAATAAATGCTGGCCTTGTCAGCAACATCTGCACCTCATGAATGAATACAAAAAAAGAGCCACCCAGTGTAATTTGCTTCCTGTTTCTGATTTGACTCTTCTCGTTGGAGTGTGGATGAAATTAAAATCTTGGTGTTTGGAGGCTGCCACATGCAAGTCTCAGTTGAACCCATCACCTGTGAGTACTTTCAATAGTGTCAGCCTTGGTGCAGTGGGTAGCACACTCACTTTTGAGTCAGAACGTTGTGGGTTCAAGTCCCACTTCATAGACATAAGCACAAAATCTAGACTGATGCCCCAGTGCAGTACCGGGGGAATGCTGCACTGTCAGAAGTGTCGCTTTTCAGTGAAATGTTAAACCACTGTCTGCCCTCTCAGGTGGGTGTAAAAATGCTGTTTGAAGAAGAGCAAGAGAGTTCTCTCTGGCCATTAAACTGTCACCGATTGTTGTAAAATCCCATCTGGTTCACTAATTCCCCTTTAGGGAAAGAAATCTACCATCCTCACCCAGTCTGGACTACATGTGACTCCAGGCCCACAGCAATGTGGTTGACTCCAAAATGGCCGAGCAAGCCACTCAGTTGTGCCCAAGCAGCTAGGGGTAGGCAACAAATACTGGCCTTGCCAGCAATGCTCATATCCCTTGAAAAAAAGTTAAAAGCAACAAGAAAGAGATGGAATATTTTCCATCCCATCTCACCTGGTTTATTGAAATTAAATATAATTTTTCAGATTTGTTTCTCCAAGCAATGGAATAATACAGCACAGAAGCAGGCCTTTCAGCCCATCATGTCTGTGCTGGCTCTTTGATAGAGCTATACGATTAATCCCTCTCCCTCTACCCGACATAGCCCTGCAAATTTTTCCTTTTCAAATATTTATCCCACTCCCCATTGAAAGTTAGCTTTGAATCAGCTCCCATCACCCTTTCAGGCAGTGCATTCCACATCATAAATCGCTGGGTCAAAAAGATGTCTCCTCACCTCCCTCCTAGATCTTGTACCAATTACTTTAGCCTGTATTCTGGTTATTGCCCCTTGTTTTTTTCATTTATATGTCCAAGGGATGTGGGCGTTGCTGGCTAGACCAGCATTTATTGCACATCCCTAGTTGCCCTTGAGAAGGTGGTGGTGAGCTGCCTTCTTGAACAGCTGCAGTCCATGTAGTGTAGGTACACCCACAGTGCTGTTAGGGAGAGAGTTCCAGGATTTTGACCCAGTGACAGTGAAGGAACGGCGATATATTTCCAAGTCAGATGATGTGTGACTTGGAAGGGAACTTGGTGTTCCCATGCACCTGCTGTCCTTGTCCATCTAGGTGGTAGAGATCGCGGGTTTGGAAGGTGGAATCACTTTCACTTTTACCAGTTGAAGCACCTTCTCCCTATCCACGCCATCAAAACCCTTCATAAATTTGAATACCTCTATTAAATCTTAACCTTTGAGAGGGGAACAGTCCCAGCTTCTCTGGGCACTCCATTAGTGTGGCAGTACTTTAGCAATTTGTTACATTTAAGTTTGTTACAGTAAAGTTGTAAGTTTCCGTGTTTAACGATCTTCCTGTTACAGTAACTGTAGTGCCTGATATTTGTATTTTGCTCTTGCTGGACAGTTCCTGAGGTTGGTGGAGCCTCGTGTCTTCTTACCCCATCAGCATCTCCAATAGACATGGTCCCTGAAGAGAACGGCCCCACAGACAGACACCTGTAAGTACCTGACTCAGATAGCTCACAGTGACCATCCCCTTCGCTGCTGCCCATTTCAGTGCCTGCTTCCTCCGTATTCCAATCAGCACTTTCTTGCGCATTTCATATTTCACTCTGCCTTCCCATCCTGTTTCCCAATAGTTAAGCACGACATCAAGAAATGTACAGTGCCCACAGCAGTTGCCTCCACCTAGAACAGTAACCCACGTCAAAATTGTATGTCCATCATGCTGGTTTCTTCTGGCCTAGAGCCAGGATTTTACAAAGCGCCTTGCAAACTTCCTTCATCAACACCAATTAACTTCTAAAATTATTCTTAAACGGATATGTCACATAAGCACAACTGCACTGTAACAGTACACAAATATTCTGCATCTTATGAAATCTGCTTATCGTGAGTAAAATAGCTGATCGACTTTGCTTACTGTGCACAACACCATGAGATCTATTAATTTAAATTTAAACTATACTAATTGTAACAACTGTTCTTCTATTGATTTTCTCTCTTCCCATTTTTCTTCTGTGAACCTCATGTTCTTATGGTTTCTGTGTTTTCTATTCACTGACCCATGAAGGTGCCCATCCCCTGTTGGCTTTTCCTAGTAAGCTCATGGACAACAAAAGAGCTCTTCATCTTGAGCCAAATGTCAAGGGCCTGAGCCTGAGTCAGATGGAGGTGGTAACCCAATGTCTAGTGCTTGATTGTGATCCAGAGGGTGACTGTGACTGACCCTGAGCCAGACGGAGACAGTGACGGAATATCTGGAGCCTGACCCTGAGCCAGACGGAGACAGTGACGGAATATCTGGAGCCTGACCCTGAGCCAGACGGAGACAGTGACGGAATATCTGGAGCCTGACCCTGAGCCAGACGGAGACAGAGACAGTCACTGAAGATTTGGGACTGACCCTGAGCCAGACGGAGACAGAGACAGTGACTGAAGATTTGGGACTGACCCTGAGCCAGACGGAGACAGAGACAGTGAATGAAGATTTGGGACTGAGCCTGAGCCAGATGACAACAATGACTAAATGTCTAAGTCTGACCCTGAGCCAGATTCAGCCAGACTGAGTTTGTGCCTGAACGTCTGGGCCTGACCCTGAGCCAAATGGAGACCGTGATCGAATATCTAGGCCTGACCCTGAGCCAGACGGATACTGTGGCTGAATGTCTGGGGCCTGACCCTGAGCCAGACAGACACAGTGACTGAATGTCTGGGGCCTGATCCTGAGCCAAATGGGGACTGTGACCAAATGTCTGGGCATTACCCTGAGCCAGACGGAGACTGTGGCTGAATGTCTGTGTGACCGTGAGCCAGACGGAGATAGTGACTAAACGTCGGAGCCTGACCCTGACCCTGTGCCAGACTGAGTCTGTGATCGACTGTGTGGGCCTTACCCTGAGCCAGACAGAGACTGTGGCTGCATATCACAGAATCACACAGTGCAGGAGAGGCCCTTCGGCCCATCGAGTCTGCACTGACACGTGAGAAACACCTGACCTACCTACCTACCTAATCCCATTTACCAGCTTTTGGCCCATAGCCTTGAATGTTATGATGTGCCAAGTGCTCATCCAGGCACTTTTTAAAGGATGTGAGGCAACCCGCCTCCACCACACTCCCAGGCAGCGCATTCCAGACCGTCCCCACCCTCTGGGTAAAAAAACTTTTCCTCACATCCCCCCGAAACCTCCTGCCCCTCACCTTGAACTTGTGTCCTCTCGTGACTGATGTTTGGGCCTGACTGTGACCCAAGAATCAATCTTCCTGTCCTGGATGGAGGGTCAGAATCAGATGGTTGCAGGACCATTTTTTACTTTTTCACCCGTCATGTCTCATTCTTCATCTCACTGTTCCCCATTCTATTTTCACTGTTCCTTTACCTCCTCTTTCATATTTCAATTGGCTGAGAAGCGCTGGGCTGCCTGGGCCTGATGGAACTGTGGCCCAGTATATTTCAGCAACCTGAGGGGGAATAGAGAGAGAAGTAATGATGGCGTCTTTGTTAACAGCCTGGAAGAGAATGGGAAGTCTGTTGATCCAACTGAATGGAGCATCGCTGATGTGGTGAATTATTTTAAGGAGGCAGGATTCCCAGAGCAGGCTAGTGCTTTTGAGGATCAGGTGAGTGTGGAACCTTTCTGGTGCAAGGATTCCTACGCGTGAATTTGAATTTAGGAATGGGACCAATGTTTCTATTTTCTGAATGCAAGCTGCAAAACATTGAAGAGTGCACTTAAAACATGTGTTTAAAGGGGCTTTAACAAGAAAACACACGGCCCACATTTGCCACTAGCTCTAGTGGAATTCTCTTAGTGAAGAATGGAATACTGGATCCCCTTGTGGCAGCAGTAGGTAAGCCTACTGTTTGGGGCAATGACCACCTGTACACTGCAGCCCCAGGCTCCAGAATGCCAGGGCTCTAGCTGTCATTGATCCGTATCCACTGGGTTTTGTGCCACTGGCTGCCAATGTGTGGGTCACATGCAGCTGAGCAGTAACCCAAAAGCCCGCCTGCTGGACACTCTTAAGGACATCCCCCATGAAGAGCCAGTTAACAGAACAGCTCTCCTTGACGGCTGGCTCTTGATAGATTCATGCTGGGATTCCACCCGGTTCCTGGTCTTTTAAACCCCTGACTCTTTAAACTCGCCCATCTTTTTAGAGTTGGTTATTGGCCAGTTGTGTCAGTGGTGCCCTCCTTGGTCAAGGGAGCACTTGTCAGGAACTGATGATTATTTTGCAGTGAATACCGCTTATTGGTTCAAACAAAAACAGAACATTGCACATGCTGGAATCTAGCTAGCAAGAGCTGACAGGGCTGTAAACGGACCAGAGCTATCTTCTGCACTCAAGGCACTGGTGGTAGCTTTCAGACTCCCCTTTCAAAGGGATCTGGTGCTCCTGGCTGCTTTATTTGTAGAGGGATCAAATTGAAAAATAGGGAAGTCACGGTAAAGCTGCCTGGAACCTTGGTTGGATCGCACGTGGAGCACTGCGTGCAATTCTGATATCATGTTATAAAAAAGAGCATAAAGGGCAGTGGATGGGGTGCAGAGATTTCCCAGGATGGTGCCAGGAATGCTTGGGTATAAATATCAGGAAAGGATTGACAGGCTTGGGTCCCTTTTCTCCCGAAAAAAGAAGGCTGAGGAGTGACCTAATCGAGGCCTTAAAAAGAAAAGGGAGAAGCCACCAATAAAAGATAGTCACCAAGGAACCCAAAACGGAATTCAGAAGAAACTTGCTCACCCAAAGAGTGGTGAGAATGTGGAACTCACTACCACAAGGATTAGTTGAAGCAAATAGTATAGATGCACTTAAGGGGAAGATAGACAAGCACCCAAGGGTGAAAGGAATAGAGAGTTACAATGGTAGATTTAGGTGAGATGGTAGGAAGCTCGAGTGGAGCATAAGCACCAGTATGGTCTGGTTGGGCTGAATGGCCTGTTTCTGTGCCATATATCTGTTATGACCCACCCCCAGGTGAGGTTCCCCAAAGTTGTTGATCCAGGTGAGATCCCTCAATTTGTCACCGTTTGGCCGTGACACCCCCAAATAGTTATGCCCTGGGTGAGGAGGGATGAATTGGCTCGCTGTCTTTATTCAGCCCACCTCCCCCTCTGTTGGTTGCAACGAGATTTAATCTAAAAGGGATCCCTTTCGCAAATGCCTTTTTCTCAGAATCAATCGTTCTGGTTTTGAAGGAGCCAATTTGATCAGATTTTCTTGAGTTAAAGATAAGAGTAAGTTTATTAACTATTAAAGACAAGAAAGGATAAAGCACATGCATATACAGCCATACAGGTTAAAAGTAAGAATTTAGCTTGAAGTATTTATATATAACAAAGGTAAACCGAACTTGTGGGTTATTGAGCATTGCAATTCAAGATTCCAGTAGAGTTGAATCCGGTAGATGAATAGTCGGGATTCGAGGTTCCAGTAGAATTGACTCCGGTAGATGAATAGTTGGTTTCGAGGTTCCGTAGAGTTGAATTTTGTAGAGGAGGACAGAGATTGGGATACCTGCAAATTGACGATTTGCAGAGGTACTGTTGTGTGGCTGTTACTTCTGAGTCAAACTTCAAGCACTTGCTCTCTCTCAGAACACCCACCAGCAGTCAGACACCAGAGCAGCTTTTCAGCACACTTTTAACCCCTTCTTTGTATATTCCAAATGGGAAGTGAATTCACAAATCTGTCTGGGCATTGCTCACCAAATTTCTTGATGAGATGATGCCCATCTCCCATTTTCTCTACCAAAGCAATTAGTTCTGGAAGTCTTTAGAAGTACTTTGTCTGCAGCAGGGTGGGGTTCCATTACCTCTTAGCGAGTCACTCTGCAGCATTCCAGCCAGTACCTTGTGTGCATTTTAAAAAAAATTCAGGTCTTATTTTTAAAGTCCAACATTTCCGGATGCATTTTGTTGTTTTTTCCTTCATTATCATGACATATCCTATGTGTGTAGTAATGTTCCTATGAATGTAGGCTTCCCAAATCAGAGGGATCTGATATCCCAAGCAGTGAGTGTTGGACATCCACTCAGAGGGCCTCCTATCCTTATGCATACCTAGATTACAGGTGTGCGAGTTTGATGCTGCAGCTGAGGCTTAACATACTCTATGCCTGGGGCAGTGAGTGAACACCTAATCCTAGTGAAGTAATGACGTTAATTAATGAAAATTTTTTAATCCTCCTTATTGCAGGAGATTGATGGCAAGTCCCTGCTCCTAATGAAGAGGAACGACGTTCTGACGGGACTGGCAATTAAACTGGGCCCCGCACTAAAGATATACGAGTATCATATCAAGGTGCTGCAGTTACATCATTTTAACAATGAGGCGCCCTCATGCTGATGGATGCCTGTCATTGGTAGCAGATTATGTGTCCTGTACACCCAGCTTCTACCTGCACGCGCTCCACTGCAGCCTCACTTTAATATGTTCCCAAATTAAATTCATTCGATTTTTAAAGGGAAAGGAGGAACGCCGGCAGGAATAAGACGTTTATTTAACATACTCTATGCCTGGGGCAGTGAGTGGGTTTATATAAAGCAGGGCTTGGGGAGTGTTGAAGCCTTCCTATCACTGTCTGACCCACACTATACTTGAATCTCCCTTTTCTATGGCGTGGCTGAGCTCCCCAGTGCTGGGTTTATTCCAGGATCTTGTCACCTTGCTGACAGGAAGAAATGGCCCTGCTGACTGGCTCTGATGTGTGTGCGTGTGCGCCGTTTTGCAATGGGTGACGTACTGTTCAAACATAGAGGAAGGGGCTTTCTGCAAAACCTGCCCTTCATCCTGTTTGACAGCACACGAGTGCACAAAAAAGCACACTTAGAGGGACTGTGCTGTTCTCTTGCCCTCATCCCAAGGATTGGAAACTGAGAAGCAAAATCATTAAAGCCCAAAAGAAGCGGGAAGCGACTAAGCAATAAGTACTGAACAGAATGAGCATCTTCCTACAGTCAGGCGGGAGCTGATAGTCCAATTGAAGCTTCCCAATAAAGGGAATCCCCTTCAGAATGAACACACAATCTTTTTGTTGGACCCATAAATTATGGTGCAGTTAGATTTGTTGTAAACATTATCTCCATGCTCTATCCTTTTACAATTACACCCACTTAAGTTAATCACTTTGGAGTTTTGCATCAAGCTGTACAGTTGTTACTGGTGCTAGAAGTGTGTCTCGTATATTTTTAAAGTTTTGATTATATTAGATATGATCAGTATGTTCCAAAATGCAATGAAAGCCTTAAATTGAAATTTTGTGAGCTGGGGTTATGACTGCTTGCTCACACTTGCAGGATTTTGTGTGTTGGCAAATGAATCTGCAGAACTTAAAGAAATATGTATTTAAACCTGGCCTCTGTTTACACTTCCTGTTAACTTTTTCTTTTATAAATCCCATTTCGGAATTTGTATGGAATTTTGGATGTGTAAACTTGTCATACAACTACGTCCACCTGTGTTGCAGCATCACCACCAGTATGGGGATGTAACTACAATGTGACGTGTTTACATAGGCGGTTTCCATCATAAATATGGGCAGAGGAATTTATAAGGGAAATATCAAAATTAGGGCAGAATGTATTCCTTTATAATGGGGATGAGCTACTTCCGTGTGCTCTAATCCAGTTACTCCCCCGCTCAGTCTGAAACTACACTTGGCCTGACTCTCCATTTGCAACATCACAGGACATTGGTTAGTATCTATAACCAACCTCTTGGGTTATCAAATGGACGGAGCTTAACGCTGTGTTGCTCAGTGAAGCTGATAGATTTAGCCAATCCCTTGCTTTTCAGGATTCATTTCCTGTTAATTTTTTGGGACATTTTAAATTTTAAAATACGCCTTAACAAAATTTGACTGCAAAACTGGCTTGTGTTCCCGTGCAGGATCCTGAAAGTTTTCGCCATGGGTTCAGATGCTCAGTTGAAAATGTGGCACTTTTTCTTAAGCTTTTCTGTTTAGTAAACTTTTGAGTTAAACATTTCTTCCTGTGACCTTCCACTGGTTTCCCCTATCAGTTTTTCCACAAGTTTCAGCTTATAGTTTAGCTTCCACTTGCAGTCCGGTAGGATCCCCTTGAAGGGTTCTGTTACCTGCCGCACTGGTTCGTTTGCGTGCCTGAGGACTTGGTTTGAAAATGACTAAACCGGAAGGTGCCTTTGCTGGTCAGCACTTGTAAAAGCTGAGGATTACAGGGTATTTTGTCATGTTAAATTTAAGCGGTTACCATTCATCATCCGAACCATGTGAGAAACACTTCTTTGAAGAAATAAAAACTGGGTCCCGATTAGTGGTGTTAGTGCTGCAAGTTACCTTGCAATTCGATTGTAGAATTCATGGAATAAGTTGGGATGGAAATGGGGAAGAACTGGATCTGAGAGTATTCACACTGGTTTTGGGAAGACACCACTTAGCATCTTTACTGCAGCTGTGCAAACTAGATGCAGTTCAAACACTGTGCCATTGTGCAACATGTGAAGACCTGACATACCTTATACAACTTGTGGCTAACCTAGGAGTTGACTTGTTGGTAGGTTCGTTTGGCTACATAGTGCACCTAACACTTCATTAGCCCACTGTGTTCCCAAACTGACTTTGGAACAGGAGGAGCCCGTTCGTTAGATCGTGGCTGACCTGTAACTTAACCCCATCAACCTACCTTGGTCCCATATCCCTTAATAGCCTCAACCAACTTAATCTTATCGATCTCAGTTTTGAAATTTTCACGACCCCCATGAGCCTTTTGAGGGTTAGGGTTCCAGACTTCCACTACCCTTTTGAAGAATTGCTTCTTAACCTCATTGCTCTACGACCTGACTCTAATGTTAACAAAGTCCCTTATTCTAGATCACCGCCCACCAGAAAGTGGTCATGCCACTCCAATGAGGACAATGTGGCCCTTCGTTACAGCCCAGGCTGGGGGTCTGGGGGAGGTGCTGGGGGGGATATAAAAAGAGGTTAATTTGAAAAATCTTGCACATGTGTTAGGAATTGCTGCAAGGGAAAGAAACTTAAAAGTTCTGTCCACTAGTTTTCTGAAGTTATCCTTCTGCATTACGTCCTTGACCAGCTGGAGAATGATCAGCCTTCCTTTTGCACTCCACGTGTGCTGTGCTGTTTTCAGAATTGTGTCTCTCAGTCAGTTGTCGTACTTGAATTCCTGTGGTAGCAGGGCTCTATTCCAGGTGCTGAGACAAGTGTGTCTTTTTGTGCTGAGTTTCATTGCTCAAGAGTGCTGCAGACCAGCAGTAAGGTGCAAGCCTGTGCAATGGACTTTCATGTGGTGCAAAATGCTACGTGCCACACCGATAGGGATGGTGCGGGACAATCGGCTGCTGCCGTTCCCTTTGAGTGGGGTGGCATTCCATGCTGATGCTGAGACATTGAGCCCTGCAAACAGCAGCTGTCAATGCGCTTTACAGAATCTTTTGTGTGTTTATATTTGTGTGATTTTATAATAAAGGAGTAACTAAAAGCCATGTGTTTTGAATGGAATGCACAAAACGGATAGTGTGAATTTTTAGAGCTTATTCTTGCTAAATGAGACGCTGTTAAGCAATAAACAACAATATTGAAATGAGAAGTGTTTAATAAACTTGATTCAAAATGGTTCTTGTTGGTTTGTGGAATTTCTTAGTGTGACTTGGCATGTCCATTTTGTCACACCAACTTTTGCATTTGTATTGCACCTTATACTTGGGGAGTAAAATGTTCCAAGGTGCTTTAGGGAAGCGTTATCAATCTTCAACACCGAGCCACGTGAGAAGGGACAGGTGACCAGAAGCTTGGTCAAAGTGGTGGATTTTAAGGAATAAAAACAAAAATTTTAAGGAATTTCTTGAAGGATGTAATTCTGAAGACTCAGCTGCCAATGGTGGAGCCGTGAAAATTTGGGTTACGCAAGAATTGGAGGCGTGCAGATAAATTGAAGGTTAACAGGGCTGAGGGAGAGCATTGAAATGAGGTGTGATGAGGCCATTCGGAGATTTGAGAAGAAAGGTGAGAATTTAAAAATCAAGGCATTGCCAACCAAGAACCAGAGTTGATCAGCGCAGAATTGACAGTTGAAGTTGGTGCAAGTTGACTGAAGCAAATGGCTTATTCCTCAGGGCAATGCCTTGACCAATCAGGGTCAAGTTACCTGGTTTAAATTTCAAACAATGATTGGCAGTTAACTGTCAGTCACCATCAGTGGTGCATTCTCAATGGCAAACGTATTTGCCAACCAGTCAGCACTCTCTTCACATACAGCATAAATTGTTGTTTTCCCTTTATATTGGTATTCTTGCAATGGTCCTGATAAGTGCAAGACAAAAAGCTTTGAAATGTCTCTTTTTTCAAGTGCTGTACTACCAAACAACTATTAAAGAGTGTAGTTGTAGACTCTCCCATGGTGGGCTCAATTCCTTAAAGCATCTCAATCTTTTTTGACATATTATGGCAGCAATAGTACTGGAAGAATTTCTTAAGAGGACCCAGACAGCAGGAGTGGCAACACATTGAGGGAGAGAGAACATTTAGACAGAATAGCAAATCTTACAGTTGTCCAAGAGGCTCCAACAACAGTGGACCAAGTTTGGTCTGGAACCATTGTACTGCCGGATGGATAGGTCCTCTACTGCTCAGTTATGTGGAAGGGAGGTAAGTGAGTTTCTGCTTTAGGTGTCACGGCTCAGCGGGGAGCACTCATGAGATGTAAGGTTGTGGATTCAAATCCATGTTCCGTAGACCAGAGTACATAATCTAGGCTGATACTGCAACGCAGTACTGAGATAGCGCTGTTATTGTCAAAGGCTCTATATTTCGCATGAACCATTAAACAGGTCCTTTCTGTCCTCACAATGGATATATTCTGGCCAACATTTATCCCTGGATCAACAGCATGAAAACCAATTCCCTGGTCATTATCACATTGTAGGATATTATTCACAATTTGGGTGAGGTATTTCCTTCGTTATAACAGTGACTATGCTTCAAAAGTACTTTGTTGGCTATGAAGCTTCTGAGATTGTGAAGGGCACTATGTAAATACAAGTCTTCCTTTAATGCCCAGAAAGTGCAAACAATTGAGAATGGGCCAATCAAATACAGAAGGACCTGGGTGGATTAGAGCTCATTTAATATAGACAAATAAAAAGTCTAGAAACATAGAACATTTACAGCAGTGAGCGAGGCCATTCAGCCCATCATGTATTTGGCAGCCTAGAAAGAGCAATCCAGTTAAATCCCTCTTGGCTCATTGCCCTATAGGGTTTTTTTTATTTTTTAATTCTTTCATGGAACGTGGGTGTCACTGGCCAGGCCAGCATTGCCCTTGAACTGAGTGGATTGCTAGACCATTTCAGAGGACAGTTAAAAGTCAACCACTGTTGGAGTCACATGTAGGCTAAACCAGGTAAGGGTGGCAGATTTCCTTCTCTAAAGGGAAACTAGTGAACCTGATGGGTTTTTAACCAACAATCAGTGATAGTTGTCATGGTTACTAATACTGAAACGGCTTTCAATTCCTGATTGAATTTACATTCCACATGCTACTATAGTGGGGTTTGAACCTGTGTCGCCGCAGCTTTAGCCTGTAACATTACTAGCCCAGTGACATTATCACTATGCCACCATCCATCCCTCATGGCAAGTCAAGTGCATATTCGAAGGCTGCCTCTACCAACTTTTCGGGCCATGAGTTCCAGATGCCCATCACCATCTGAGTGAAAAGATTTCACACCAACTCTCCTTTAACCCTCCCAATAACTAAAGCTATGCCCCCTGGTAAATGAGTTGTCTGATAGATGAAATAGGTCCTTCCTGATCCACTCTATCAAGGCGTCTCATAATTTTATACACCTCAATTAAATCTCCCACAAAACATTAGATAGAAAAATCCTAGTCTAACTTTTGGGTAACTACATCACTGCTGCCCCAATCAGTCATTCTGACCCTCTCCCTCGACTCCCCCTCAACCCAACCTGACCTGACTTCACCACCCAACTGCCCCCCAACCTGATCTTGCCACCCTACCCACCTGCAACCTACCCACCTTCTGCCCTACCTACCTGCCACCCTACCCACCTGCAATGCTACCCACCTACTGCCCTACCCAGCTACCACCCCACCTGCCCTGCCATCCTCCTCCCTTACCCACTTACCTCATCTGCCCATCCCCTTAGCAACCAAACATTCACCCGTTAAGTATTCACTCGCCCATTCACTCATGCACTGACACACTGAAAAGCTGTGTAAATGGTCCAGCTTTTCAGTGCGTTAATGAACAAGCAAAATATGGCAGCTAGTGCTGTTAAAAGGGGACGTGGCTTGTCTTCCCCCAGTGACCAGTGCCGCAAGGAAGCAGTAGGGATAGAGAAGCCGGGATTGGAAATGCGGAAGCTTGAATGTGCCCCAGAAAAGTAGGGATGGAGCGACAATCCAAAAGTGATTGTCGCTCCTCGGAAGATTCGGGTCAATATCTCTCCTGAGGTGAAGCTCTAAAAACTGAATGCAGTGGTCCAAATAGAATCGGACCAAGGCTTTACAACTGAAGCATAGCTATCTCATTTTTGTATTCCAGCCCTCTTAGAAATAAAGGGCAACATTCCATTAGATTGGTTTTGTACCTGTATGCTGCTGCTGCTTTTGTAATGGCTGGGTGTACAGCAGCAACTACAATTTTACATCAAGCTGGTCAAGCCAGGATATTACGTCAGGAGTGGCGGAGCATATCGCTGTAATACCCCCTTCATATTTATGAGCTGGGCATTGAGTTGTTACATGATCCATGGTCCATTCTGGGTGACGACAATCGCACGCAGGAGAGTTTTTGATTTTCCAATTGTGCATCAGGTATCCGCATGGTTTGTATGAATGAGGTTTAGGGATGCCCATGAGCTTCATGGGAGGCCAGGACCAGGGACCCTCTCTGAAGGGTCTTTCTTGAGGTGTTTGTGCTCAACTTCTTGTGAGGACCATTTATTTCCCTCAGGCTTCTTCAGGGCTGAAATCACATTGCCTGAGGTTGTGTGCAGGGGTTCAAAGGGACTTACATGACTTTAAGTGGAGGTGAGGGACGTTGGTGAGGACCTGATAGATAGGGAGGTGTTTGTTTTCCTCGATTCACTGCTCTTCACGGAGGGTCGCAGCGGATTGGTGGTGGGGCTGGTGGGTGGGTGTATAGGTGCTGGGATACGTGCCAGCACGGGTAGCCAGTGTGTGTGCACTAGGCTTTAGTGATTTTGGTATGTTTACACAATTGCAAAGCTTCTCCACAGCTCCTCACCTTCATCATCCTGATTTGTTTTCTTCCAGTTCACAGTAAATTGCCTATGTTGAATTCCATCCATCATGGTTTTGCCCACTCACTTAATCTCTCCACGTCCTTTTGTTTCTTCCTGCTCCCAGTCATCTATGTAACTTATCGTGCTTCCTAATTTGGTGTGAACATGCATAAACAACTATCTATTCCTTCATCAAATACATTATTATACATTTGGTGTGAAGCAGATCCCTAGGGAACATTTATCATATACAGTGAATCATAAAACATTGCTTTTACCTATACTCTCTGTCTCCTAACTTGCAACTAAGTACCCGCCCACGTCACATCACTGCTTTTAATTCCACGTGCATTCCTTTTCGATAATCTCTTGTGTGGTTCCTGATCAGATTCCATTGGAGCGTAGACAGGTTCCATAGACACTCATCAAAAAAGCTTGCCAATGACCTCAAAACATTCAACTGGATGAGCCAGATGTGACCTACCCTCCACAATTCCATGCTGAATCTCTTTAGTTTGCTCATACTTCTCTAAGTGTTCAATCACTCCCTGTTCTGGATAATAGATTCCTCCAAATGATATTAAACTGGTATTAAACACCCCAACACCCCCCCCACCCACCCACCACCACCAACTGATGTTAGACAGATGCATCTGTAGCTACCTGGTTTCTCCCTCTCTGAAATAATGGAGTAGCATTCGGCATTTTCTAATCCTGAATATTGTGAATTTTGGAAAATTATGGCTTACCTGCAATTTCCTTTTTTAAAATTCATTGACGGGATGTGGGTGTCACTGGCTAGCCCAGCATTTATTGCCCATCCCTAATTGCCCTTGAGAAGGTGGTGGTGAGCTGCCTTCTTGAACCACTGCAGTCCATGCGGTGCAGGTGCACCCACAGTGCTGTTATGGCTGGTACCTTGGGTTGCAGGTCCTGGAGGTTTACCTATATTAAGTCTTGCTATTTTCCCCACCACAATTTTTTTTTCATATAATGAAGTGCGCTAAATTCTCTTGCCTCATCTAGCGGTTACCTTGTACTGCTGATATTTTGCCCTTTTTCTTATTTAAAAACCTGCCATTTCCTAATTTTCCATTATAGTCTCACACCTGGGTCCCTCAAATGCTTTACCACTTTGATTCCCTTAAACATGAGAATAAAACCCTTTTTCCACTGGCTTTGATATCCTCCCTGGATTTTTTATTCCCATTAGTGAACTCAATCTGGTAAATCAAACAAGATCTGTCTTTAAGAAATCCATAAATAAAAACAAAAAAACTGCGGATGCTGGAAATCCAAAACAAAAACAGAATTACCTGGAAAAACTCAGCAGGTCTGGCAGCATCGGCGGAGAAGAAAAGAGTTGACGTTTCGAGTCCTCATGACCCTTCAACAGAACAGTGAGTTCTGTCGAAGGGTCATGAGGACTCGAAACGTCAACTCTTTTCTTCTCCGCCGATGCTGCCAGACCTGCTGAGTTTTTCCAGGTAATTCTGTTTTTGTTTAAGAAATCCATGCTGGCTATCCCTTATTAACTCATGCTTCTTAACTGAGAATTAATTTTGTACCCAAACTATCTTCACCTCGAAGGCCACCTGTTCACTGTTTTCCTGGCCAATCTGTATCTTCAGTCCAAAATCCCTTTTCAAATTGACGAAATTGGCTCATTGCCAGTTGGGCATTTTCACTTCTGATTGTTCTTTTCCCTCTGCCTTAACTAAATTAAATCTAATTATATTAGTTCCAACACTTCTTCCTTCCTCGTTGGACTAAGAGTGGTATTGTCACTGGACTAGTATTCCAGAGACCCAGGGAAATGCCCAGAGGACCTGGGTTCGAATCCCATCATAGCAGATGGTGAAATTTGAATTCAATAAAAACCTGGAATTAAAAGTCACAGTTGTTCCAACTCGGCCTCCGCTATGTAGGATCTCTCACTTCCTACCCAATCATTTCTGCCCTTGAGTCATATTCACCAGCAGCTGTATTCCATCTGAAAATTCCCAGACACAGTTAAAACTGACAAGGTGCATGTCTACAAACCCTCTCTCACTTGGATCATGACAGTCTTAATAATACAGAATCCCCAGAGATTCCCTTATTCGATTGCTTTAGACATTCAGGTAGGTTCTGGCAACATTTAACCAGTCTGGCTGGTCTCAGACAGTTGCCAGGAAGAGGATGTCAGTGACTAGGGAGCAGAATTTGTGGTGGAGGCCAAAGACAATGGCTTCCATCTTCCCAATATTTAGTTGGAAGAAATTTTTGCTTATCTTGGTTGCTGGACAAATAGTCTTGACAATTTAGAGATAGTGGAGGGTTCAAGAGAGAAATGGCGGTGAGGTAGAGCTGGGTCTCATCAACATAAGCATGGAACCTGGCCCTGTGTTTTTGGATGATGCTGTGAAGGGGCAACATGTAGATGTAGAGAGGAGGGATCCAAAGAAAGATCCTTGAGGGAAACACCAGAGGTCACTGTGCAGGAGAGAGAAGAGAAGCCATTGCAGGTGATTCTCAGGCTATGACTGGATAGATAAGAATGGAATCTAGTAAGGGCAGTCCCACCCAGAGGAGAGGTATTGGAGGAAAATGGTGTAGCTATTGACAAGGTTTAAGGTCTATAGAACTGAAAGGACCGAAGGCAATGGGTATAGCCCTACCAATGTTTCTTTAGAGGAAATCTCTGCTTGCCTAATGCTGGGGTTTGGTGTTCTCATGGATATTTTACCCTTGTCCTTTCTAGGTGGAAACAATACCAGTATTGGGAATTTGGAACTCAGTCAACCAAACAAAGGATGGTGTAGAAAAAGTAAGAATTTGATGGAAGAAGAAGGCAAAGCCAACAAGCAATTTTTGGGATACACATGTGTCAATATGAGGAGTGTTAAAAATTAGGTTGGTAAGCTGCAGGTCCAATTTGCCATGTGGGGTTATGATGTGGTAAACAATCACCAACACAACAGGTACCTTTCCAGTAGGACCTGTAACATGGGAAGGAATGGGAACTCAGTATTCCTGGCTAAAATATATTCCCAGGGGATAGGGAATGGAAAAGGTAGGGGTGGGGAGTGACAATATAAATTATTGATAATATTACAGTTTTACCCCTGGGATAATGTACTCTAGGGTTAAAAGACCAAATTGATCTGGTTACAGTTAGGGATGGAAAATGACCTGTTGTGTTGGTGATTGTTGACAATAGTCCGCCAGGTGCACATTGAGAAAGGCATAGAGCAGCCAATCTGTCAGCAAATTCTCATGAAATATAAAAATAATAGAGCAGTAATAGACTGGGTAAAAATCAGAGTAAGGAGTGAGGAAGACGAGGAATTCCTAAAATGTTTTTAATTCATTCATGGGATGTGGGCATCGCTGGTTAGGCCAGCATTAATTGCCCATGTTTAGAGGGCAGTTAAGAGCCCCACAGTGTACTGGGTGTGGAGTCACATGCAGGCCAGACTGGATAAGGACAGCAGATTTCCTTCCCTAAAGGACATTTGCAAACAGATGGGTTTTTACAACAATCGTTTCATGGTTATCATCAGACTTTTACTGAATTCAGATTTCACTATCTGCTATACCCAGGTCCCCAGAGCATTACCCTGGGTCTCAGGATTACCAGTCCAGTAACAATGCCACTGCCTCCCCATAATTAAAGAGCTGTCAAACTTGAAACCATCTCTTTGCATTAAGTCCTGGCCCAGGACCGCGTTCAAATGACGATGACCCATGCCTCACCACTAAGGGTTTCTGAACATTGTCCAAATCTAATGGTGTTAAACCTGTGACAGGTTAGAGTGACCAAATAAGATGAATTTTCTGTTGATATCGCAAGGGAGGTGACAATTCGTCCTGGGCGTTTTGGGTGAACACAGCCCATAATCCTGCACAGTGAAGGCCCAAACCCGTCACTTTGTTTGTAGCAGCTGAGCTGAATGTGTGTAGGGCCAGTGAAACCTGCTGTTATATTCAAGTGAGGGGAATGTAGACCAGCGACATTCCACACCAGGTGTACCAGTCGACTCCAGGAGCTACCCGGATATGAATCCACTTTGCTTCATCACGCTAGGGGTCCTATTCTGCAGTAATGGCTTGTTCTCTTTGCAACTGCTCTCAGAATTTCCCAGTCCCCGCAGTCGATGTTACCAGCCTGGGCATCCTCCTGTCTTGTTCGCCAACTGCTTCTCACGGCCTCCAAACACAGTTTGAGCAGCTTCTCTGCCACGTTGGACTACAGAGGGGACAGTGCCCTGCGGTCCAGCGCCAACTGCTGACCAGGAGGGTGGCCCCTGGCGAGCTGTTAGCAGGGCGGTAGCAAGGGAGCCGCACCTTATTGCATGGCACTGCAGCACTTGAAGAGCCAGAGGGGAGGGAGGGAATGTAGAGACCTCTGAAACAATCACTGCCTGGGTGTTTCCAATTATTGTTATTAGTGGTAACGTGAGACAGTTTTACATATTCATGAGCTGAGTCACTGTGATGACAGTTGCTGTGAATGTTGTTCAGCGGCAGATTGCCTCACCCTTCAAGAGCTGGAGAGGCTCCAGCTGGCAGCAGTGACCAGTGATCGGCAGGAGACTGCCACATTCTCCCCGCTGTCACTCCACCGCCCCTCTGGGATTGGACCCCCCCATCTCTCGGCAGCAATGGGCTTGAATTATTCCACACAGCTGGACCACAGAATGCATGACTACCTGAAAGGTGAGGAGGGTTTTAATTAGTTAAATTTAAGATACACGTTGGATGCTGCTCCCTATACCCAGTGCACTGAATGGCAGGAATGCTGCACTCTGTGTGACTGAATGTGTAAATCCTGGCCGCTGCTAACTGACACCTGTTAGATAATAAAATCCCAACACTCGGGCTTTCCTGTACTGGCCAGACAACCTGTAAACAGTGAAATAAATGTGGAAAACAGCGAGGACATCTGTCAGTTTCTGCAGAGCCTGGAGGCTGAGATATTGTCAGAGAGAGACACCTGATATAATGACCTGCCTTTCTTCTCTCACTGTTGTAGGGGGTGGTGGTGTGTCTGTCAGCTTTCAAAACTGACTTCTGGGCGGTTCAATTCGCTCCCACTCCCTGGGTTCTAGACCTTGGACTTATTTGGGGGTTGTGACAAAGTGCAGCAGACAACTGGTTTTGGTGCAAGAAAATAACTGAGTTTATTGAAGTCACAAATGAATTTATAACATTAGGATTACACTGAGATTATACAGACTTACAAAGTACTTAGTTAAGAATGGGGAACACACAGCATAACGAGGGAAAATCACGCTACTAATCCCCTTACCCTTGTCCCACCCCCAAAACCTAACTAAATTGAACTAGGAGAGGTCAGGGGTCATGCTCACCAACCAGGGTTCCTTGACAGTTCGAAATCCAGCCAGGTAAGCCGGTTGCAGTTTTGGAGTACGCTCTTTGTGTCCTCTGGGGCTAGCTGTCCCCACGTGGTCCTGGTCTGTGGAATCTGCAAAGGGTCTTCAGTTGAGTGGAGGACGCGGTTGTGGGTGGTCGATCTTCGTGGAGGGCTGCGGTTGCTGCCTTGTTGTCTTTGGTTGAGCCTGCCACCCCGTGCCCCTCACCATGATGTTGCCTGTGGGCAAAACCTCCAGATCTTCTTGCTTAAACTCTGTTTCAACTGCTCCCAACTGCTCACTGCCCTGTGTCAGCTTTCCAAACTGTTCACCCTTCTGCTAGCTGGTTTCTTTCTCTTTCTCTCTCATAACTGACTGGGCCAGTTAAACTGTCTTTCGAATTTCTTATCTCAATCCAAATCCAAAGGTCAGTTCTTTGTTTGATTTTGGTGGGCTTCCCCCCAGTGATTGATGTCTCGTTGTTTTTAATGGGCTGGCATGATGTTTATCATTGTCTTCCTGCCTAGTAACAAGTTTTGAACTGAAAGCCATTGTATGTGTGGAGTATTGATGGGTTTGCATAGTTGAATTGCCTGCCATAATTGACATATACAGGGATCGATGTCCCTGTGACAGATATAGTTATCGATGTCTCTGTGACAGATAAGAGGATCGATGTACCTGTGACAGATAAGGGGATCGATGTCCCTGTGACAGATACAGGGATCGATGTCCCTGTGACGGATACAGTTATTGATGTCTCTGTGACGGATACAGGAATCGATGTCCCTATGACGGATAAAGGGATTGATGCTCCTGTGACAGAGACAGGGATTGATGTCCCTCTGACGGATACAGTAATCGGTGCCTCTGTGACACATACAGGGATCGGTGTCACTGTGACAGATACAGGGATCAATGTCTCTGTGACAGATACAGGGATCGATGTCTCTCTGACGGATCCAGTAATCGATGTCCCTGTGGCAGATACAGAGATCGATGTCCCTGTGGCAGATACAGAGATCGATGTCTCTGTGACAGATACAGAGATCGATGTTTCTGTGACGGATACAGGGATTGATGTCCCTGTGACAGATACAGTTATCGATGTCTCTGTGACAGATACAGTTATCGATGTCCCTGTGACGGATACAGTTATCGATGTCTCTGTGACAGATACAGTTATCGATGCCCCTGTGACAGTGACAGGGATCAATGTCTCTGTGACAGATACAGGGATCGATGTCCCTGTGACAGAAACAGGGATCGATGTCTCTGTGACAGACACAGGGATCGATGTCCCTGTGGCAGATACAGAGATTGATGTCTCTGTGACCGATACAGAGATCGATGTCTCTGTGACGGATACAGGGATCAATGTCCCTGTGACAGGGACAGGGAAGGATGTCCCTGTGACAGATACAGGAATCAGTGTCTCTGTGACAGATACAGGGATTGATGCTTATGTGACAGATACAGAGATCAATGTTCCTGTGACAGGTACAGAGATCGATGTCCCTGTGATGGATTCAGTTATTGATGTCTCTGTGATGGATACAGGGATCGATGTCCTTGTGACGGATACAGTTATTGATGTCTCTGTGATGGATACAGTTATTGATGTCTCTGTAACAGATACAGGGATTGATGCCCCTATGACAGATAAAGGGATTGATGTCCCTGTGACAGATACAGTAATCGATGTCCCTGTGACAGATACAGAGATCGATGTCTCTGTGATGGATACAGAGATCGATGTCTCTGTGACGGATACAGGGACCGATGTCCTTGTGACAGATACAGTTATCGATGTCTCTGTGACAGATACAGGGATCAATGTCTCTGTGACAGATACAGAGATCAATGTTCCTGTGACAGATACAGAGATCGATGTCCCAGTGATGGATTCAGTTATCGATGTCCCTGTGATGGATACAGAGATCGATGTCCTTGTGACGGATACAGTTATTGATGTCTCTGTGATGGATACAGTTATTGATGTCTCTGTAACGGATACAGGGATCGATGCCCCTATGACAGATAAAGGGATTGATGTCCCTGTGACAGATACAGTAATCGATGTCCCTGTGACAGATACAGAGATCGATGTCTCTGTGATGGATACAGAGATCGATGTCTCTGTGACGGATACAGGGACCGATGTCCTTGTGACAGATACAGTTATCGATGTCTCTGTGACAGATACAGGGATCAATGTCTCTGTGACAGATACAGAGATCAATGTTCCTGTGACAGATACAGAGATCGATGTCCCAGTGATGGATTCAGTTATCGATGTCCCTGTGACGGATACAGTTATTGATGTCTCTGTGATTGATACAGTTATTGATGTCTCTGTGACGGATACAGGGATCGATGCCCCTATGACGGATAAAGGGATTGATGTCCCTGTGACAGATACAGGGATCGATGTCCCTGTGACAGGTACAGGGATCGGTGTCTCTGTGACAGATACAGGGATCGATGTCCCTCTGACAGATACAGTAATCGATGTCCCTGTGACAGATACAGAGATCAATGTCTCTGTGACAGATACAGAGATCGATGTCTCTGTGACGGATACAGGGACTGATGTCCTTGTGACAGATACAGTTATCGATGTCTCTGTGACAGATACAGGGATCAATGTCTCTGTGACAGATACAGAGATCAATGTTCCTGTGACAGATACAGAGATCGATGTCCCAGTGATGGATTCAGTTATCGATGTCTCTGTGATGGATACAGGAATCGATGTCCCTGTGACGGATACAGTTATTGATGTCTCTGTGACGGATACAGGGATCGATGCCCCTATGACGGATAAAGGGATTGATGTCCCTGTGACAGATACAGGGATTGATGTCCCTGTGACAGGTACAGGGATCGGTGTCTCTGTGACAGATACAGGGATCGATGTCTCTCTGACAGATACAGTAATCGATGTCCCTGTGGCAGATACAGAGATTGATGTCTCTGTGACCGATACAGAGATCGATGTCTCTGTGACGGATACAGGGATCAATGTCCCTGTGACAGGGACAGGGAAGGATGTCCCTGTGACAGATACAGGGATCGATGCCTATGTGACAGATACAGAGATCAATGTTCCTGTGACAGATACAGAGATCGATGTCCCTGTGATGGATTCAGTTATCGATGTCTCTGTGATGGATACAGGGATCGATGTCCCTGTGACGGATACAGTTATTGATGTCTCTGTGATGGATACAGTTATTGATGTCTCTGTGACGGATACAGGGATCGATGCCCCTATGACGGATAAAGGGATTGATGTCCCTGTGACAGATACAGGGATCGATGTCCCTGTGACAGGTACAGGGATTGGTGTCTCTGTGACAGATACAGAGATTGATGTCCCTCTGACAGATACAGTAATCAATGTCCCTGTGACAGATACAGAGATCGATGTCTCTGTGACAGATACAGAGATCGATGTCTCTGTGACGGATACAGGGACCGATGTCCTTGTGACAGATACAGTTATCGATGTCTCTGTGACAGATACAGGGATCAATGTCTCTGTGACAGATACAGAGATCAACGTCCCTGTGATGGATTCAGGGATCGGTGTCTCTGTGACAGATACAGGGATCGATGTCTCTGTGACAGATACAGGGATCGATGTCCCTCTGATGGATACAGTAATCGATGTCCCTATGACGGTTACAGTAATCGATGTCCCTGCGGCAGATAGAGGGATTGATGTCCCTGTGACAGATACAGGGATTGATGTCTCTGTGACAGATACAGTGATCGATGTCTCTGTGATGGATACAGGGATCAATGTCCCTGTAAGAGATACAGTTATTGATGTCTCTGTGACAGATACAGTTATCGATGTCCCTGTGATGGATACAGTTATCGATGTCTCTGTGACAGATACAGTTATCGATGCCCCTGTGACAGATACAGGGATTGATGTCCCTGTGACAGATACAGGGATCGATGTCCCTGTGACAGATACAGGGATAGATGTCCCTGTGTCAGATACAGGGATCGGTGTTTCTGTGACAGATACAGGGATCGATGCCTCTGTGACAAATACAGAGATCAATGTTCCTGTGACAGGTACAGGGATCGATGTCCCTGTGAAAGATACAGGGATCGATGTCCTTTCTGTGACAGATACAGGGATCGATGTCTCTGTGACAGATTCAGGGATCGATGTCCCTGTGGCAGATACAGGGATTGATATCCCTGTGACAGATACAGGGATCGCTGTCCCTGTGACAGATACAGGGATCGATGTCCCTGTGACAGATACAGGGATCGATATCCTTGTGACAGATACAGGGATCAATGTCTCTGTGACAGTGAGTTACAGTTATTGGATAACTCTGATGGTGAGATTCAAGTGTGTGATGTATCTATGGCAGTGAGGTACACTAATTGAGTTACTCTGTGACAGTGAAATATGGTTAGTGAATATATCTGTGACAACCTGATACAGTTATTGGATATCTCTGTGGCAGTGAAGTGGAGTTGTTGAGTGTCTTTTTGACAGTTTGATTCAGTATTGGGGAACCCTGCAGCAGTGAGATTCAGTTAATGAATAAGTCTGCAGCAGCGAGATATGGATGCAGTGGTTTTTTTTCATTCATTCACAGGATGTGGGTTTCGCTAGCTGGGCCAGCATTTATTGCTCATCCCTAATTGCCCTTGAGAAGGTAGTGGTGAGCTGCCTTCTTGAACCGCTGCAGTCCATGTGGTGTAGGTACACCCACAGTACTGATAGGGTGGGAGTTCCAGGATTTTGACCCAGTGACAGTGAAGGAACGGTGATATATTTCCAAATCAAAATGGTGAGTGACTTGAAGGGCAACTTCCAGGTGGTGGTGTTCCCTTTTATCTGCTGGCCTTGTCTTTCTATATGGTAGTGGTTGTGGGTTTGGAAGGTGCTGTCGAAGGAGCCTTGGTGAATTCCTGCAGTGCATCTTGTAGATGGTACACACTGCTACTACTGTGCGTCGGTGATGGAGGGAGTGAATGTTTGTGGATGGGGTGCCAATCAAACAGACTGCTTTGTCCTGGATGGTGTCAAGCTTCTTGAGTGTTGTGGGAGCTGCACTCATCCAGGCAAGTGGAGAGTATTCCATCACATTCTTGACTAGTGCCGTGTAGATGATGGACAGGCTTTGGGGAGTCAATAGGTGAGTTACTCATTGCACGATTTCTAGGCTCTGACCTGCTCTTGTAGCCACATTATTTACGTATGGATCTCTGTGCCAGTGAGATACAGATACAGTGTATCTCTGTGCCAGTGAGATATGGATGCAGTGTATCTCTGTGCCAGTGAGATACGGATGCAGTGTATCTCCATGCCAGTGTGATATGGATGCAGTGTATCTCTGTGCCAGTGAGATACGGATGCAGTGTATCTCTGTGCCAGTGAGATACGGATGCAGTGTATCTCTGTGCCAGTGAGATACGGATGCAGTGTATCTCTGTGCCAGTGAGATACGGATGCAGTGTATCTCTGTGCCAGTGAGATACGGATGCAGTGTATCTCTGTGCCAGTGAGATACGGATGCAGTGTATCTCTGTGGCAGTGATATATGGATGCCATGTATCTCTCCGGAAGTGAGATACAGATGCAGTGTATCTCTGTGCCAGTGAGATCTGGATGCAGTATATCTCTGTGCCAGTGAGATGCAGATGCAGTGTATCTCTGTGCCAGTGAGATACGGATGCAGTATATCTCTGTGCCAGTGAGATACAGATGCAGTGTATCTCCATGCCAGTGTGATACGAATGCAGCGTATTTCATTGCCAGTGTGATACAGATGCTGTGTATCTTTGTGGGTCAGTGAGATACAGATGCAGTGTATCTCTGCAGCAGTGAGATACTGGAACAGTGTATCTCTGCTGCAGTGTGATACGAGTTCAGTGTATCTCTGTGCCAATGTGATACGGATGCAGTATTTTTCTGTGCCAGTGAGATGCAGATGCAGTATATCTCTGTGCCAGTGTGATACAGATGCAATGTATCCCTGTACCAGTGAGATACGGATGCAATGTATCTCTGTGCCAGTGAGATACGAATGCAGTGTATCTCTGCGCCAGTGATATACGGATGCAGTGTCTCTCTGCGCCAGTGAGATACGGATGCAGTGTCTCTCTGCGCCAGTGAGATACGGATGCTGTATATCTCTCCGGCAGTGAGATACGGATGCAGTGTCTCTCTGCGCCAGTGAGATACGGATGCAGTGTCTCTCTGCGCCAGTGAGATACGGATGCAGTGTCTCTCTGCGCCAGTGAGCTACGGATGCAGTGTCTTTCTGCGCCAGTGAGATACGGATGCAGTGTCTCTCTGCGCCAGTGAGATATGGATGCAGTGTCTCTCTGCGCCAGTGAGATACGGATGCAGTGTCTCTCTGCGCTAGGGAGCTACGGATGCAGTGTCTCTCTGTGCCAGTGAGATACAGATGCAGTGTCTCTCTGCGCCAGTGAGATACGGATGCAGTGTCTCTCTGCGCCAGTGAGATACGGATGCAGTGTATCTCTGCGCCAGTGAGATACGGATGCAGTGTCTCTCTGCGCCAGTGAGCTACGGGTTCTGGGCAGTAGGCGGAGCTGCTTATCTTTTTCAAATCCCAGCCTGAGATTCTCAATTGAAGATTGTAGACATCATTGCCATAAACATAATCTTCGTTGCCTTTGTTGTTCCTTGTTCCAGGGAAAGAGTGGCAGTTGGTGTCCCCGAGAGAGCTCATGAATGTCTAACAAATTTGGGCACACTGATTCACAGGGGTGCCCAGGAGCCATTCACAGAGGGACTCTCGAAGAATCTTCCAAACCTGGTTGCTAATCAATTTTGCTGCAACCATGAGCGGGAACAATTCCTACATCACAACAACAACTACATTCCAACAAGTACATCATTGGTGTTGAGACAGTTTGAGGCTGTGACAGGTGCTGCGTAAATGCAAGTTCTTTCTTTATTTCTCTAGCAATGGGAGGGTACATGAACAAGGAACTCTGGCTCAATCAATCTCATTGTAGTTATAAACATGGCCTCCACTTGCACTATGGCACAGAGCCCACATGGTATAAAACTGCAGCCTAGGGAAGAAAGAACTCTCATTTATAAAGCGTCTTTCACCATTTCAGGGACCACCAAAGTGCTTTACAGCCAAGTAAATACTTTTGTAGTGCATTCCCCGTTGTAATGCCATAAATCCTCTATCCTTATCGCAGTCTCTTTCTCTTCCCAAACATTGACAGGAAATTACAATGGAGGTGCAGCTATCCCAGCAATCATAGCATAAGTGAAAAGGGTCTATCAAAATATGTTGCGTCGATGTTGAGGGCTTTTTCCGCACGCCTGTGTGCATCCTTCTCTCTTTCATGGCCTCCCCGAGAGTCTTTCTCCTGTCTCTTTCTCTTTGTGTGTACGTCTCTCTCTCTCTCTCTCTCCTTATACATGCAACTTTCTCTGTGTATCTGCGTAGCTTTTTCTAACCTGTACGTGTGTGTCTTTCTCTCTCTCCCTCTGTCTCTGCATCTCATGTTGCTGTGGGTGAGGAGACTGTACTAGATACAGGTAAGTAAGTAACCATTGTGCTGAGGTCTGCAGAGTGACTGACCAGAAGCAAACAGCAGCTCCAACTTAACCCGTGACCTATTTTTGATCCAATCGAGCGAAGGCCTGGATACCGTGGCACTGGCTGCAAGGACAAGGCAGAGTTTGACTAAAACTTACTCACGCTATGGAGTGTGACTCATCGCCAGAATTTGCCTGCATTATTCAAACTGAAAAACGATCACCTGCTTCCCTTTCTAAACTCCAGTGCAATGTATAACCACATTGACTGTGCCAATTGAGTGGGTCTGTGGCTGGTTGTTGGGATGGGCTGTGATTTGTTTGTTAAGTTTGTGATTTGGTTACTAGGTCAGCGATTGATGCCCTGGCTTGGCAACAGCATCCCAATAATAATAAGTGTATTTGAGCCAAATATTTTCCAGTGAAACCCAGCAAAGTAAATTTATTGAGTTGTCTTTAATTTCCTGGTACAGGGAAGTGCCAATGTCCTTTACAGCTCCGTCACAACAAGACCAGTTAATGACCCCAGGTTCGGGGGCCCAGGCTGCATGTTCTTGTCTGTAATGCTCTACACAATAACAAATGCCATGTATTGAATCTGTGTGGAGACACCCTCCTTGACGCAGGGAAGTGATCAGTCCCTGAAACATTGCTTGAACGAGTCTGACAACCTCACAAGTTTATAGAGCAAACCTTCCATCCCCTGTATCAGAACCAGGGACCTGCTGTTTGTTCCAAAACAAACTAGGAATTTCCAGTTGTCCTTCACTCTCACCTGATCGACCTTGACTGTTTCAGCAGAGTGACAGCACTGGCTGCCCTGTCAACTGTGTTAGTGTAAACCTTGAAAATAGAACCTGACAAATGCAACCACACCCCCCAAACCCCAGCCCCAAGGAGACTTCCCTGTTTACCTCTCACTTTGCCAATCATAACTTGGAGAGCTTTACGGCAGGGGTCACCTGGTGGGTTCACTGGGATCACTGTGGTGGGTTCACTGGGATCACTGTGGTGTGTTCACTGGGATCACTGTGGTGGGCTTACTAGGATCACCTGGTGGGTTAACTAGGATCACTGTGGTGGGTTTACTAGGATCACTTGGTGGGTTCACTGGGATCACTGTGGTGGGTTTACTGGAATCACTGTGGTGGGTTAACTAGGATCACTGTGGTGGGTTTACTAGGATCACCTGGTGGGTTTACTAGGATCACCTGGTGGGTTCACTGGGATCACTGTGGTGTATTTATGGGGATCACCTGGTGGGTTTACTGGGATCACCTGGTGGGTTCAATGGGATCATTGTGGTGGGTTTACTGGGATCACTGTGGTGGGTTAACTAGGATCACTGTGGTGGGTTTACTGGGATCACTGTGGTGGGTTAACTAGGATCACTGTGGTGGGTTTACTAGTATCACTGTGGTTTGTTCACTAGGGTCACTGTGGTGGGTTCACTGAGATCACTGTGGTGGATTCACTAGGGTCACTGTGGTGGATTCACTGAGATCACTGTGGTGGGTTCACTGGGGTCACTGTGGTGGGTTTACTGGGGTCACTGTGGTGGGTTTACTGAGGACACTGTGCTGAGTTTATTGGGATCACTATGGGTTTACTGGAATCATTATGGTGGGTTTACTGGAATCACTGTGGTGGGTTCACTGGGGTCACTGTGGTGGGTTCACTGAAGTCACTGAGGTGGGTTTACTGGGGTCACTGTGGTGGGTTTACTGAGGTCACTGTGGTGGGTTCACTGGGATCACCTGGTGGGTTTACTGGGATCACCTGGTGGGTTTACTGGGATCACCTGGTGAGTTTACTAGAGTAACTCTGGTGGGTTGACTGAGATCACTGTGGTGGGTTCACTGAAGTCACCGAGATGTGTTCACTGGGGTCACTGTGGTTGGTTCACTGGGGTCACCTGGTGGGTTTACTGGGGTCACTGAGGTGGGTTCACTGGGGTCACTGTGGTGGGTTCACTGGGGTCACTGTGGTGGGCGCACTGGGGTCACTTTGGTGGGTTCACTGGTGTCACTGTGGTGGGTTTACTAGGGTCACTGTGGTGGGTTCACTGGGGTCACTGTGGTGGGTTCACTGGGATCACCTGGTGGGTTCACTGGAGTCACTGTGGTGTGTTCACTGGGGTCACTGTGGTGGGTTTACTGGGGTCACTGTGGTGGGTTCACTGGAGTCACTGTGGTGTGTTCACTGGAGTCACTGTGGTGGGTTCACTGGAGTCACTGTGGTGTGTTCACGAGTCACTGTGGTGTGTTCACTGGGGTCACTGTGGTGGGTTCACTGGGATCACAGTGGTGGGTTCACTGGGATCACCTGGTGAGTTTACTGGGGTCATTCTGGTGGGTTCACTGAGATCACTGTGGTGGGTTCACTGGGGTCACCTGGTGGGTTTACTGGGGTCACTGAGGTGGGTTCACTGGGGTCACTGTGGTGGGTTCACTGGGGTCACTGTGGTGGGTTCACTGGGATCGCTGTGGTGTGTTCACTGGGGTCATTGTGGTGGGTTCACTGGGGTCACTATGGTGGGTTCACTGGGGTCACTGTTGTGGGTTCACTGGGGTCACTGTTGTGGGTTTACTAGGATCCCTGTGGTGGGTTCACTGGAGTCACTGTGGTGCATTCATTGGGGTCACTGTGGTGGGTTTACTGGGGTCACTGTGGTGTGTTCACTGGACTCACTGTGGTGGGTTTACTGGGGTCACTGTGGTGGGTTCACTGGGGTCACTGTGGTGCATTTACTGGGGTCACTGTGGTGGGTTCACTGGGATCATTGTTGTGGGTTCACTGGGGTCACTGTTGTGAGTTCACTGGGCTCACTGTGGTGTGTTCACTGGGCTCACTGTGGTGCATTTACTGGGGTCACTGCGGTGGGTTCACTGGGGTCACTGTGGTGTGTTCACTGTGGTCACTGTGGTGTGTTCACTGGGATCACTGTGGTGGGTTCACTAGAGTCACTGTGGTGTGTTCACTGGGGTCACGGTGGTGGGTTCACTGGGGTCACTGTGGTGTGTTCACTGGGTTCATTGTGGTGGGTTCACTGGGGATTTCTATCTCCCGATATCTCACAGAGCCGCAGGTCGGGATTTTCCGGATGTTCCGTGGGTGAGGTGATGCCCCGGCCAAAAGCCGATTGACCTGCGGTGGGACAGGAAGATTCCGGCGGTAGACGGGGGTGGAAAATCCCACCCATAGACTTTTAGAGCACGGACACAGGCCCTTCAGCCCATCCTGTCCGTGTTGGTCATCAAGCCCCTCTCTACATTAATCCTGTCTTCCAGCACTTGGCCTGTAGCCTGGTATGTTGTAGCGCTTCAAGTGTTCATCTAAATATTCCTTCTGTCCTATCAAATCCCCTCAGTATCTTATATGTTTGAATGAGATCACCTCCTTCTTCTAAACTCCAGTGGGTTTAGGCCCAACCTGTTTGTAGGGGAGTAGGGGTGGCGGGGGGGGTGGGGCTGCATTTTAACTCTGTCCTCACTCATGGGGCCGATGAGCAGATTTCAGTCAGATTCAAGAATTTCATTAAAAAGCTTCAGTTTGATGGAAAGCAATACTTGCTGAGCAAAAAATAAAGCAACGTCACAGCAATAAATCGATATTTTTCAAATAATGAAGAAACATTAGACTGCAAGAGATTGAGAGTGTGTCTCCAGCTCACTCTCAGTCTCAGGGTGTGGGAGAAAGTGAGTAAATGGGTGAGTGAGTGTGTGTGGGAGAGAGTGAATGAGTAAATACCCTGGAACTGGGAGTGAGCTCACACTCACTGACTCTCTCCCAACACGCACACTCACTCACTCTCTGCATACACGTACACACTCACTCACTCTCTCCCACACACACACGCCTTCCCTCACTTTCTCCCACACGTACACATTCAATCATTCTCTCCCGCACACATAGTTACTCACTCTCCCACACACACTCATTCACTCTCTCCCACACACGCATCCTTGCTCACTCTCTCCCATACATGCACACTCACTCTCCCACCCATGCACACACTCACTCACTCTCCCCCACACACACATGCACGCACTTACACACATTCTCACTCACTCTCTCCCACATGTGCACAGACTCACTCACTCACTCTCTCACACACACTCACTCACTCTCCCACACACTCACTCTCTCCCACTCACAAACACACATTCACTCACTCTCTCCTACACATTCACTCACTCTCTCCTACACATTCATTCACTCTCTCCCTCACACGCACACATTTACACTCTCTCCCACACATGCACACTCACACACTTTCTCCCATACAAGTACACACTCATTCTCTCCCATACATGCACACACTTACTCACTCTCTCCAACACACACACACTCCCTTTCTCCCACACAAACACACACTCACTCTCTCCCAACACAAACACACACACACAAACTTTCTCCCATACACACATTCTCTCCCATACACAGACACTCACTCACTTTCTCCCACATGCACACACTCACCCACTGTCTCCCACAAATGCACACAATCACTCACTCTCTCCTGCACACACACTCTCACTCACTCATTCTATCCCACATACAAACACACATTTACTGTCTCCCACACAGAGACACTCATTCTCTGCCACACATGCATGCACTCACTCACTCTCTCCAACACATGCACACTCACTCACTCTCTCCCTCTCACAAACACACATTCACTCACTCTCTCCCACATTCACTCACTCTCTCCCACATTCACTCACTCTCTCCAACACATGCACACACACTCTCTCTCTCCCACACAGACACACACACACTCCCCCCTACTCCCTCACATGCACTCACTCTCTCCCACACTCACACTCTCTCCCTCTCACAAACACACACTCAGTCACTCTCTCCCACACATGTACACTCAGTCACTCTCTCCCACACTCACTCACTCTCTCCCTCTCACAAACACACATTCACTCACTCACTCCCACTCACACTCTCTCCCACATTCACTCACTGTCTCCCACACATACACACTCACTCGCTCTCTCCAACACATAAACACTCATTCACTCTCTCCCACGCTCACACACTTACTCACTCTCCTCCACACATGCACACTCATTCACTCACTCCCTCATACTCACATACTCACTCACTCTCTCCCACACACGTACACACTCACTCACTCAGACCACCAGTTCTCAAGGCTTTACATTAAACTAAATGAAACATTTTATTAACGTACACAAGTTAAATATATACACATGGCTACAAATTACTACTATCATAACTTTTAACAAGTTCCCAAACTATTCTCCATTAAGTCAACAGCAACCCATAGATTCAACCAGACACCAGGCAAAGCATTTTCACCGTACAAATTCAAAATGAGGTTCATTTCACTTTGGTTCCTGTAGAGCCATTTGGAGGTTTACAGCTGCCTTTTGATCTCACATTGCCTTTGCCCTGCACACCCGAAAACTGATGAAGTTATACCTACCACCACCTATTGAATGCAAATTCTCATTGTCTCACCAGCCTCTTCTAACAATAAAACCCCTTTCATAGTCCCAATTTTATTTGTAATATAAACATATTGCTTTGTATCTGCTAGATAGGTGTCAGGTTTCATCCCACTTCTTGAATGCTCTGTCCAAAAAATGCAAATGCACGCTATCTCTCTTACATATCAAAAGTAGTACACATCAAAGCACCCAGACTAGCTGGCTTTGATTCAATTAAGACACACCCACAGACTAAACCTCTATTTTAAACGCAAAATATTGTCTAATAATATTATACACATTAATAGTTTCATGACATCCCCCACCTTATCAGAAAATATACTGTCATAATTCTTAAAGACAGCTTCATTTTAATAACCCATCTCACTATCTCCTATACTCATTACACTATTACAATACCAGATGCATGCATTAACATAACAATATATATAGGCACAAGTCCTTGGTGTCAACAGAAATCACTCCAGTTCAGTGTCTAGGTTTTTAAAAATTGTCCCGTTTTCCTTTAAGCTTCAAACTCTCGATAACGCATCTGCGAACAGATTTTCTCTTCCAGCAATGTGTATAATACATAAATTAAATGGTTGTAATAATAGACTCCATCTGAAAAGTCTTGCACTTTTGTCTCGAAATTTATCTAAAAGCTTCAAAGGATTATGGTCTGTATGAACAATTGTTTCTGATGAATTGTTTGCAACATAAATTTCAAAATGCTGCCATGCTAACACCAAACTCAACATCTCTTTTTCAATCATTGAATATCTTCTCTGTTGTACATTCAGCTTCCGTGAAAAATATCCTATTGGCTTTTCAATTCCAGTGTCGTCTTCTTGTAACAGTACAACCCCAATGCCTATATCGCTTACATTAACGGCCAAATTGAATTGCTTGGCATAATTGGGTACTGCCAACACTGGTGTCATAGTCAATACAGTTTTCAAACTATCGAATGCCTCCTGACACTCCTGTGTCCATTGAAACATCTTGCTCTTTTTTAATAATTCAGTCAGTGGAACAACCTCTTGGCTAAAATTTGGTACAAATTTCTGGTAAAACCCATTTATGCCCAGAAATCTCAAAGCTTCTCGTTTTGTTGTAGGCACTGGGAAATCCACGATAGCTTTGACTTTCACATCTCTCGGAGCCACCTTAACATGTCCAATGGTATGACCTAGATATGTAAATTGCGCTTTTGCAAATTCGCTTTTAACCAAGTTCATCACCAAATTAGCTTCCTGTAGTTGAGTAAATAATTCTTCCAGATGCTGTAAATGTTCCCCCAACATCTGACTGCAAACAATTAGATCATCAGTATAAACAGCGCAATTGTTTAGACCCGCAATTATTTTGTTTGTCAGTCTTTGAAATATTGCAGGTGCATTCATCATACCAAATGCCATGACTTTGAACTGATATGGTCTGCTTGGCATTATGAAAGCTGATATTTCCTTTGCTCTCTCCGACAATGGTACCTGCCAATATCCTTTCAGCAAGTCAATCTTTGTGATAAATTTTTGATTGTCTCACTTTCTCAATGCAATCTTCCAACCGTTGTGTGGGATATGAATCTGCTTTCATCACTGCACTTACCTTTCGATAGTCCACACACAGCCTTTGTGTTCCATCTGGTTTCAGTACCAGTACAATAGGCGAACTCTAGTTACTGCAACTAGACTCAATGATATCATTTTGAAGCATGAAATCAATTTCTTTTTGTACTTGTGATAACTTTGCCGTATTTAATCTGTAAGGTTGTTGCCTCATTGAAGGTGATATTTCAATACTTGCATCATGTAAAGTTAAATGTGTCTTTCCCAACTTATTTCCACAAATAGGTTTGTGTGACTGCAATAGCTTTTCCAAATCACTTTGACATTTGCTTGCAAGGTAATTCAAAATTTCATTAAAATTTTCAAGCACCCCCTCATCCAATTTGATTAGAGGAAAATCAATTTCAGAGTCCTGCATCATCCACCATCACTAATATCTCTTTTTTTATTTCTCTTCCCTGTCAAAGTACTTTTTAAGCATATTTACATGACACACCCTCTGCTTCTTTCTTCTATCTGGAGTATTTATTAAATAATTTAATTCACTCAATTTCTTTTCAATCCTGTAAGACCCACTAAATCTTGCATTTAAGGAATCACCTAGTACTGGTAACAAAACTAGTACTTTCTCTCCAGAAACAAAACAGCGAATTGTAGCCTTCTTATCTACTTTCACTTTCATTACTTGCTGTGATATCTTTAATTGTTCCCGAGCTAGCTCACATGCTCTGTTTAATCTTTCCCTGAAATTTGATATGTAATCCAGGAGAGTAGTTTCTAAATTTTGACCCAACAATTTCTCATGAATCAATTTCAGTGGTCCCCTTATCTCATAACCATAAACTACTTCAAAGGGGCTAAAACCAGTCAATGCATTAGGAGCACTTGTAATAGCAAGTAACAAAAATTGAATTCTTATATCCCAATCCTGTGCATAATCATGACATTATGCTCTTATCATAGTTTTTAAAGTTTGGTGCCATCTTTCCAAAGCTCCTTGTGACTCTGGATGATAAGCTGTTGACTTAAACTGTTTTATCCCCAAACTGTTCATTACTTCCTTAAACAGATGTGACATGAAATTTGACCCCTGATCTGATTATATTTCTTTAGGTAAGCCATATCATGTGAAAAAATGAATTAGCTTCTCCACAATCTTCTTAGTTATAATATTTCTTAAAGGTATCGCTTCAGGAAACCTAGAAGACACATCCATAATTGTCAATAAATACTGATGTCCAGTCTTTTTTAGTTTTTTAGACTTGGGGAGGGGTCCTACACAATCAATCCTGACCCTTGTAAAAGGTTCTTTAAATGCTGGTATTGGGATTAAAGATGCTGGCTTAATCGCTGCTTGTGGTTTTCCTGTTATTTGACATACATAACAGGTTGTACAGAATTTGACTACACCCCTATGCAATCCTGGCTGAATAAAATACCTCTGTACCTTTTCATGTGTTTTCCTAATTCCTAAATGGAATTACATTGGAATTTCATGAGCAATCCTCAGAATCTCATTTCTATACCCAGCTGGGATAACAATCTAATGCACCTTCCTCCAGCTTTCATTTGCTGAGACATGATCTGACCTCCATTTTTCTCATCAAAATATCCCCTCGATGATGATAAAATACTGGGATACATTTTGCTTTCGTTTCTGAATACATTTTCTGATATAACTGTTTTAATTGCAAATCACTTTTCTGTAACTCCACTAACCTCTTTGAGTTAAACATTTCAGATGAATTGGACTGCATTCCTTCCTCCTGAACAATGTCATCAAATACTAATTGGATTTCAACACCTTCTTCTTGCCTTTGAACTGCCTGCTTATTTTGTTTATCTTGTTCTTTCCTATGGGCCTTTGGTCCCATCAATACACAATCAGGAAACAATCCAGGATGTTCCTTCTGTAGCACTTCTGTTGAAAACACTTCTACAGGCTGCTCGACTACCATAGGCATCACCCAAGTTTTCAATCCAGCTATATCATTACTCAGAATAAATTGAATCCCTGCAATGGGCAATTTTTCCACCACTCCAACTATAACTTCACCTGACCTTTATTTGCTCTTTAAATTTACCTTCCACAATGGAATAGATTTAGCATTTCCTTGAACCCCTTATTATTACCATCATCTGCAATACTCCCTCTGAACAACATATGTCACTATCCCACAACATTAAGGATTGACTAGCCCCTGTGTCTCTTAGAATTTTAACATCTTTACCTACTCCACCCTATACACATGGAAAGACTTTCCCTTCACATACAAAGTCTTTAAACATTTCTACAACCTGCTCCTCAGAACTCTCTTGAGTAAACTGTGAACACAATCCCACTTTTTTACCTTTCACTGATTCTCCCTGTTTCACCTGTACACAAACTGTTGGTTTCTCCTGTGCTTGAACCTCAATCCACAGTATTTATACTTCCAGAGATTTTCTGTACCCCAACAATTCCAACAGATTTTCTCTGCAATCTCCAACACACTTACTTCATGTACCCCACTTTATTACAATTAAAACACCCCAATTTTTGAATGTCACTTCTACCTTCAGCATCTTCCTTTTTATTCTGAGCTAAAACTTCCTGGGAACTTCCAGCCACTCCTTCTCTTCCCTGACTACCTAGCTTCCTTTCACCTTCACAACTTTTATCCTTTTCCAATTTGAAAGGGTGATGGAAAAGGATTTAGCTCTATGAACCAACTCATAATCATCAACTATCTCTGCTGCTTGTCTTACAGAATCAACCCTCTGATCCTCCACATGAGTTCTCACTACCGAAGGGATTGAATCTTTATATTCTTCCAAAAGAATGACTTCTCTAAGAGCTGCTTCAGTTGTCTCTATTTTTAACGCCCGTATCCACCAGTCAAAATCACTTTGTTTTACTTTTTCAAACTCAATATAAGTTTGCCCAAGTTTTCTCATATCCCTAAATTTCTGCCTGTATTCTTCAGGAACCAACTCGTATGCACTCAAAATAGCCTTTTCTCACCACATCATTCTTCACCGGCATTTCTTCTGATAGCGAAGCATATACCTCAAGCTCCCCACCTCACAACTTACACTGTAATAGTAACATCCAGTTTTCCTGTGGCCATTTCATCTGTTTAGATAGCTTCTCAAATGAAATAAAGAATGGTTCAATATCTTTTTCCTCAAACTTTGGAAGAGCTTGTACAAATTTAAACATATCCCCACTGGGTTCTACTCTGTAGATAGATCCTTCCTCACCTACTGACATCTCACTTCTAACTGCTAACATTTTCAGTTGGAATTCCTTCTCTCTCTTTTTCTCTTTCCTCCTTCTCTATCTTCACAATTTCTAATTCCCTTTTAAAAGCCATTTCTCTGTCTTTTGCTTCAAATTTATGCTTTTTCAGTTCCTTTGCTTGTTCAAATTCAAGTGTCCTCATTTCAGACTGAAGTCTCACTACTTCCAGCTGTGACTCACTAGTGTCAGGTTTCACTTCCAACTGTAGATGCTGTGTTATACTTTTAACTATATCTGATTTCCTAGGCACCCACACGAAACCCCAATTTTAACATCTGCCAACTCTGTTAGATTACTTTAGGTTATTTTCTCCAACCCAATCAGAGTTCTGTCTTCTACTCTCAGACAAGTCTAAGCAATTGCCAAAGCCACCTTGCAGTCTCGCCACTTCTAAAATACCTCACCAACTCCTGAATTCAAAGTGCTTCACATATTCGTAAGCTTAAGATTCACCAATTCCAAACTAATCAAGGAATTAGAAATATGATTGACCCCAGCAAGAGCCCCCAGTTGTTATGACCAAACAGTTGGTAAAGTGGAGTTATTTAAAAATTCCAGACGGAAACTTTAAACAACTGTCATAACCCATCATTTTAAGTGTTATGTTTGAGGTGCGACTCTAAATTCAGGAATCAGACCACAGTTCTCGAGGTTTTACATTAAACTAAATGAAACACTTTATTAATTTACACAGGTTGAGATATATATATATATATACACATGGCTACAAATTACTATTATCATAACTTTTAACAAATTCCCAAACTAATCTCCATTAAAGCAACAGCAACCCATACACTTAATCAGACACCAGGCAAAGCATTTTCACCTTACAATTCAAAATGAGGTTCTTTTCACTTTGGTTCCTGTGGAGCCAGATGGAGGCTTACAGCTGCCTTTTGATTTCACATTGCCTCTACCCCACACACACAAAACTGCTGACGTTACACCTAGCACAGCCCACTGAATGTAAATTCTCATTGTATCACCAGAGTCTTTGAACTCCACCTTTTAACAATAAAACTCCTTTCATAGAACCAATTTTATTAGTAATATAAATATACTGCTCTGTATCTGCTCGCTATGTGATAGTTTTCACCCCACATCTTGAGTGCTCTATTCAAAAAATGCAAATGCAGACTATCTCTCTTATGTATCAAAACTAGTACACATCAAATAACCCACACATTAAGACACATCCATAGACTAAACCTCTATTTTAAATGAAAAACATTTCCCAATAATATTATATACATTAATAGCTTCATGCCACTCTCTCCCACCCACACACACTCACTTTCTCCCACACACACACTCACTCTCTCCCACACACACACCCACTCACTCTCTCCCACACACACATTCACTCACTCTCTCCCACACACACACTCACTCTCTCCCACACACACACCCACTCACTCTCTCCCACACACACATTCACTCACTCTCTCCCACACACACACTCACTCTATCCCACACACACACCCACTCACTCTCTCCCACACACACATTCACTCTCTCCCACACACACACCCACTCACTCTCTTGCACACACACATTCACTCACTCTCTCCCACACACACACTCACTCTCTCCCACACACACACCCACTCACTCTCTCCCACACACACATTCACTCTCTCCCACACACACACACACCCACTCACTCTCTCGCACACACACATTCACTCACTCTCTCCCACACACACATTCACTCAATCTCTCCCACACACACACACTCACTCTCTCCCACACACACACACTCACTCTCTCCCGTACACATACACACCCACTCACTCTCTCCCATACACACACTTACTCACTCTCTCCCACAGACACACTCACTCTTTCCCATACATACACTCACTCACTCTCTCCCACACACACCCACTCACACACTCACTCGCTCTCTTTCACACATGCACACACTCACTCTCTCCCACCCACACACACTCACTTTCTCCCAGACACACCCACTCACTCTCTCCTGTACACATACCCACTCACTCTCTCCCACACACACACACCCACTCACTCTCTCCCACACATACACTCACTCACTCTCCCCCACACACACACTTACTCACTCTCTCCCACGCACATACTCACTCACTCTCTCTCCCACATGTACTCACTCACAGTCACTCACTCTCTCCCAAACATATTCACTCATATTCACTCACTCACTCTCTCTCTCTCACACACAGACACACACACACACCCACTCACTCACTCGATCTCTCTCTCTCTCTCTCACACACACACACACACACACATTCACTCTTCCCACATATGAATGTGACATGAGAATAAACTTTTTCACACAACGTGTGGTTCGGGTCTGGAATGCACTGCCTGGAAGTGTGGTGGAGACAGGTTCAATTGTGGCATTCAAGAGGGCATTAGATGATTATTTGAATAGAAACAATGTGCAGGGGTATGGGGAAAAGGCAGGGCAATGGCACTAGGTCATAATCCTCATTCGGAGACAGTGCAGACACGATGGGCTGAATGGCCACCTTCTGTGCTGTTAAAATTCTGTGATTCATAGACACATTCTCTCTCTCCCTCCCACACACAGACTCACTCTCTCCGTCATGCTCTCTCTCTCTCTCACACACACTCACTCACTCTCCCCCTCACACAGTCTCTCTCTCTCCCTCTCTCTCTTTCTCTCTCACATACACACTCACTCTCTCTCTCTACCCCTCTCTCTCTCTCACACACACACATACACACACTCTCTCTCTCCCACACACAGACTCACTCTCTCCCTCACACTCTCTCCCTCTCTCTCCCTCTCTCTCTCACACACACAGACTCACTCCCTCCCTCATGCTCTCTTGCTCTCTCTCTCTCTCACACTCACACTCACTCACTCTCTCTCCCTCCCACACACAGACTAACTCTCTCCCTCACACTCTCTCCCTCTCTCTCCCTCTCTCTCTCACACACACAGACTCACTCCCTCCCTCATGCTCTCTTGCTCTCTCTCTCTCTCACACTCACACTCACTCACTCTCTCTCCCTCCCACACACAGACTCACTCTCTCCCTCACACTCTCTCGCTCTCTCTCTCACACACACACTCACTCACTCTCTCTCCCTCCCACACACAGACTCACTCTCTCCCTCATACTCTCTCTCTCTCTCCCTCTCTCTCTCACACACACAGACTCACTCCCTCCCTCACACTCTCTCGCTCTCTGTCTCTCTCAGACACACAGACTCACTCCCTCCCTCACACTCTCTCGCTCTCTCTCTCTCACACACAGACTCACTCCCTCCCTCACACTCTCTCGCTCTCTCTCACACACACACTCACTTGCTCTCTCCCACCCATACACACACTCACCGCCTCACTTTCTCTAACTCACCTTCGGTTCCCTAGGCCTCAGCACACTCACCACCCCTGGTGTTCACTGCTTCTCCAATCAGAGGCCACTTCTCTCCCTCATTTGCCTATCAGCAGCAAACACGGGGAGGGAACGGCTGTGATTGGAGGAGCAGTTCCTTGCAAAACCTTGAATTTCCCTTCCCTGTCTTACCAGCGTTTTGAGCAGTGGCTCTGGGGGGCCTCAGAGAGGGGCTTGGTGAGCCACAATGCAGCCCACCTGGTTGGACAAGCGTGGTCTGGACCCAATCTGTTCAACCTCCCTTCATTAGGTAAGCCCCTCATCCAAAGAATGAGTCGCGTGAAGCTTCTCTGAACTGCTTCTAACACAAATATGTCTCTTTTCTCAAATAGGGAGACCAAAAACAGTATTGCAGCATTCCAGATGTGCTCTATACAATCCTGTGATGAGAGAGTAAGAAAGAGCAGAGGATGGTTAACTCTCACCCCGGTTTCTTGCTATAAACTTGTCCGTGTTGTGCAGACACAGGTTACAGCTGCCAATTCCTGCCACGTTGCACTGACTGACTGGTTCCCTGTCCTGTCGATTGCTTCCTCAGGTAGGGCCGATGTGCTCCTGTACGACATGCGGCCCCATTGTCGGCGCCAGCGCACAGCGGGTTTTCTCAACCAAGTCTGGAATGAGGTGGAGCCACGACCAAGCCAGGCACCCCAGCTGCTGAATAACAAGGTAGGAATGCGGGTCCCACGGGGCCCACTTCAGGTGGAGTGACGCACGATGTCGGGCCTGCTTCAGGTTTCCACCAGCGCTACCCTTGGCTCAGCCGGTTGCCCTACGTTTTTAAAAAATTCTTTCGTGGGGCGTGGGTGTCGCCGACAGGGCCGGCAGGTGTTGCCCATCCCTAATTGCCCTCGAACCGAGTGGCCATTTCAGGGGGCAGTTAAGAGTCAACCATGTTGCTGTGGGTCTGGAGTCACATGTAGGCCCAGACCGGGTAAGGAGGGCAGATTCCCTTCCCTAAAGGGGGCATTAGTGAACCAGATGGGTTTTTAACAACATAAAAACGCTAGTGATAGCTCCACGGTCACCGATGCTGAAACTAGTTTCATCTGACAGACTTTGTTAATTGAGTTCGCCAGCTAGGTAGGGGGATTTGGACCCATGACCTCAGGGCAATAGCTGAGGCCTCTGGATTACTAGTCGAGTGGTCCCGCCTCCCCCTGGAACCTACCTGAGACAGAGGCTTCGGGGTCAACTCTACTCCATGACATGAGTTGTGAAATGATTCAACAGGAATTTTAGCTCAGCAACAAGGCTGGACCGAGAGGAGACGGTGGTGTAGCGGTAATGTCACTGGACAGGTAATCGAGAGGCCCAGGCTAATGGTCTGGCGTCCAGGGGTTCAAATCCCACCTCGGCAGCCGGTGGAATTTAGGTTTGATTAATTAATCAATCCATTTGGTTCAGTGATGCCCTGCATGTGACCCCACTCAGTTCAAAGGTGATTAGGGGTGGTCAGCAAATCCACCTCCACCTCCCCATGGAAGAATAAAAGAAGTGCCAGTGGGTCCTCCCAGAATAAACTCCGTGTGTGCGTCTGGGATGGTGGTGGAGTGGGTCCTCCCTGGGAATGTTGGATGGTGCTCCTCGTCAATCCTGGCTGATTTCTGGAGAAGCCAGACCTCCACACAGAGCGAGGAAGCCTCCTGCCGGAAGAGGGGGGGGGGCAGTGTGGGAGGGGGTGTGTGGGGGGGGCGCGTGTGTAGGGGGGGGTGACTGGGGTGGGCTGTTAGATCACCGTTGCGTTTGACTCGAAAGTAATTCAGTCCCACGCGGCCCATTCCCGAGGCGACTCCAGCCGCTTGCCCTGAGAAAGCTGTGCAGACTGGAGCTGAAAGGGGCTGTGAGGACCAGGGACCAGCTCAGCCATTGCCTTGTTTCCTCAGGAGCTCAGGGATAATCAGCAGGCGATTGCTGAGGGTTACCTACTGCAACACCTGGAAAACAGGAGGAAGTGGAAAGAGCGATACTTTGTGCTGACGACCTGCTACCACTTGGAGTATTTTGAAACGAAAGAGGTATTGGGGCTTTATTAATTCACCTTCAGGTTTATCACTCATATTGCAACGTGTCTGCCGGGTGTGTTCGTCTGGTTAGATGGGGGTTGCTGCCTGCAGGTGGGGGAGTGTGTCTGGGAGGGTGGGGGAGTGTGTCTGGGAGGGTGGGGGGGTGTGTCTGGGAGGGTGGGGGGGTGTGTCTGGGAGGGCGGAGGAGTGTGTCTGGAATGGGAGGGGGATTGTGCCTAGGAGGGTGGGGGGGGTGTGTCCGGAAGGGTGGGGGGGGTGTGTCCGGGAGGGCGGAGGAGTGTGTCCGGGAGGGTGGAGGGGGTGTGTCCGGGAGGGTGGAGGGAGTGTGTCCGGGAGGGTGGGGGGGGGTGTGTCCGGGAGGGCGGAGGAGTGTGTCCGGGAGGGTGGGGGAGTGTGTCTGGGAGGGTGGGGGGGTGTGTCTGGGAGGGTGGGGGGGTGTGTCTGGGAGGGCGGAGGAGTGTGTCTGGAATGGGAGGGGGATTGTGCCTAGGAGGGTGGGGGGGGTGTGTCCGGAAGGGTGGGGGGGGTGTGTCCGGGAGGGCGGAGGAGTGTGTCCGGGAGGGTGGAGGGGGTGTGTCCGGGAGGGTGGAGGGGGTGTGTCCGGGAGGGTGGAGGGGGTGTGTCCGGGAGGGTGGAGGGGGTGTGTCCGGGAGGGTGGAGGGGGTGTGTCCGGGAGGGCGGAGGAGTGTGTCCGGGAGGGTGGAGGGGGTGTGTCCGGGAGGGTGGAGGGGGTGTGTCCGGGAGGGTGGAGGGGGTGTGTCCGGGAGGGTGGAGGGGGTGTGTCCGGGAGGGTGGAGGGGGTGTGTCCGGGAGGGTGGGGGAGTGTGTGTGGAATGGGTGGGGGAGTGTGTCTGGGACAGTGGGGGAGTGTGTTTGGTTGGTCTGAATGTTTGTTTGTGTGGGTAGCTATGTGTAGGTTAACATAAGAAGATAAGATAACGCAGGTGATGGAATACTCCCCACTTGCCTGGGTGAGTGCAGCTCCACAAACACTCAAGAAGCTCGACACCATCCAGGACAAAGCAGGTCACTTGATTGTCACTCCATCCACCACCTTAAACATTTACTCCCTCCGCCACCAACGCACAGTAGCAGCAGTGTGTACCATCTACAAGATGCACTGCAGGAACTCACCAAGGCTCCTTAGGCAGCACCTAACAAACACATGACCTCCACCATCTAGAAGAACAAGGGCAGCAGATGGGAACACCAGCACCTGGAAGTTTCCCTCCAAGCCACTCACCATCCTGATTTGGAAATATATCACTGTTCCTTCACTGTCGCTGGGTCAAAATCCTGGAACTCCCTCCCTAACAGCACTCTGGGTATACCTACACCACATGGATTACAGCTCATCACCACCTTCTCAAGGGCAACTAGAGATGGGCAATAAATGCTGGCCTAGTGAAAGAATCCTGTGAAAGAATTATTGGGTTGATGGGTGTGTGCATCTGGAAAGGAGTGTGTGTTGGTGTGTGTGTGTGTGTGTGTGTGTGTGTGTGTGTGTGTGTGTGTGTGTGTGTGTGTGTGTGTGTGTGTGTTGGTGTGTGTGTGTGTGTGTGTGTGTGTGTGAGAGTGTGTGTGTGTGTGTGTGAGAGTGTGTGTGTGTGTGTGTGTGTGAGTGTGAGAGTGTGTGTGTGTGTGTGTGTATGTGTGTGTGTGCGCGTGTGTGTCTGGGTTGGTGAGGGTGTCAATGGGTCATTGGGGAGACAGTGGGGGATTGAATCAACATAATCTTGTGTGTGTAGAGGGGGGAAGTGTATGGTGGAGGGGCATTAATCCTTTCCCAGAATTCTGTTATCCTGTGGTGATATGTTCCAGGCTGAACAGCGGGGCCTGAAACCTGAGGGCAGTGTGCTGCTGTCAGGCTACGTCTTGCTGAACTCCGTGATGGAATACAGAGATGTGCTGCATCGGAGCTGGCCACACTTCAATGGTGAGAACTCAAGGGCAAGGGAGGTAATGGTGGATCAGGACCATCGAGCTGGTCACATTCTCAGTCGTTGATTCCTTTGCTCTCAGGGTGTGGGTGGCATCCGTTGGCCATCCACGTTGCCCCAGGAAAGTGGTGGTGGGTTTTCTTCCAGGTGCTGCCTCGTGGTGAATGATGGGAGATACCCGGGTAATTCAGCTGATGTCCTTTCAGAACAGTCTAAGATGCAAAATGGAAGTTGAATTCGTTCCCTCCACACATACAGTAGCAGCAGCGTGTGTACCATCTACAAGATGCACTACAGCAACTCAACAAGGCTCCTTCGACAGCACCTTCCAAACCCACGACCTCTACCTAGAAGGACAAGGGCAGCAAACACATGGGAACACCACCATCTGCAAGTTCCCCTCCAAGCTACTCACCATCCTGACTCGGAAATATATCGGCGTTCCTTCACTGTCGCTGGGTCAAAATCCTGGAACTCCCTCCCTAACAGCACTGTGGGTGTACCTACACCATATGGACTGCAGCGGTTCAAGAAGGCAGCTCATCACCGCCTTCTCAAGGGCAATTAGGGATGGGCAATAAATGCTGGCCTAGCCAGCGACGCCCACATCCCGTGAACGGATATTTTTAAAAACCTACTGGAATTGAAAAGGGCAAGTTGTTTTTCATTGTGAGAGAGAGAAACAGGGTTAGAGGTCAGGTTCTGATCAAAGGTCATCAACCAGAAGCAACACTGTTTCTCAATCCACGAATGCTACCAGACTTACAGAGTATCATACTCCCAGGTTTTATTGTGAAATGGAATTCACACCCCTCGGGCTGCCGTGTTAGGGTCTGAACATTCAGCTGCTGGAGCCATAGTCCAGGGTCTCCAGTTACTGAGGCCAGAACAGAACCACAACCACCATTCTGACATGTAGGGAGGATGTGTAAGAGGAAGAGGGAACCTCAACGCTCCTTAGGGTTAGGGAGATCAAGGTTGAAGTTTAAAACTTTCATCATAAACATAATATTTTGAAGGGTGGTGGGGGGGGGGGGATGAGGTTTAGAAATTGTGCTTTCTAATATCACCACCACCATCTCAAGGGCAATTAGAGATGGGCAATAAATGCTGGCCTAGCCAGTGACGCCCACATCCCGTGAACGAATATTTCAGTGGAGGAACCCCACACCCACTCATCACCAGCAATGGCTAAACCAGGAGTGGACACTGCAGTCTGTATATGGGATGTGCTCCCCGTGTATGTGAACATGCAAGACACCAGCTAGGTATCATCAACTAGCAGCAGTGACTGGCAGTGTTTGCTAATGGTGGTTGTGGTTCTGTTCTGGCCTCAGTAACTTGAGACCCTGGACTACGGCTCCAGCAGCTGAATGTTCAGACCCTAACACGGCAGCCCGAGGGGTGTGAATTCCATTTCACAATAAAACCTGGGAGTATGATACTCAGTAAGTCTGGTAGCATTTGTGGATTGAGAAACAGTGTTGCTTCTGGTTGATGACCTTTGATCAGAACCTGACCTCTAACCCTGTTTCTGTCTCTCCACAGATGCTGTCCGACCTGCTGAGTATTTGAAGCGTTTTTATTTCAGATTTCCCGTATTTGGCAGGTCACAGGAGAAGAGATCAAGAAGCTGTTGGATTGTGGTTAAAAACTCAACTGCTTCACTAATGACCTTTTACGGGAGGGAGGTCCTTGCCCAGTCTGGTCTACCTGTGACCCAGAGGCTCACCTAAGGTGGATGCCTCCTAGATTCCCTCTGAAATGGTCTAACAAGACACTCAATTGGAGACTCGGGAGGTTCTGAGGTCGAGAAAGGTGCTATCTAAATGCAAACATTTCTCTCTTTGCCCCGTGTTTTCCAGGCATCGCAGACACTTGCTGGGAGGAACAATACATGAACTGCCCGACTGGTCAGCTCCTCTTCCTGTGGCACCCCTATCGGCAACACCTCCTTCTCAGCTTCCACACCACAGATGACCATCACATCTGGAGCACACTTTTTGCTGATGGAATTCGACACCTAAACACTGGTACAAACATCCAAAGGTTTAGCTAGAGCAGAGGAAGCTTCACTCTACATCTAAACTGTGCTGTACCTGCCCTGGGAGTGCTTGACAGGGACAGTGTAGAGGGAGCTTTACTCTGTATCTAACCCTGTGCTGTACCTGTCCTGGGAGTGTTTGATGGGGACAGTGTAGAGGGAGCTTTACTCTGTATCTAACCCCGTGCTGTACCTGTCCTGGGAGTGTTTGATGGGGACAGTGTAGAGGGAGCTTTACTCTGTATCTAACCCTGTGCTGTACCTGCCCTGGGAGTGTTTGATGGGGACAGTGTAGAGGGAGGTTTACTCTGTATCTCACCCCGTGCTGTACCTGTCCTGGGAGTGTTTGATGGGGACAGTGTAGAGGGAGCTTTACTCTGTATCTAACCCTGTGCTGTACCTGTCCTGGGAGTGTTTGATGGGGACAGTGTAGAGGGAGGATTACTCTGTATCTAACCCCGTGCTGTACCAGTCCTGGGAGTGTTTGATGGAGACAGTGCAGAGTGAGCTTTACTCTGTATCTAACCCTGTGCTGTACCTGTCATGGGAGTGTTTGATGGGGACAGTGTAGAGGGAGCTTTACTCTGTATCTAACCCTGTGCTGTACCTGTCCTGGAGTGTTTGATGGGGACAGTGTAGAGGGAGCTTTACTCTGTATCTAACCCCGTGCTGTACCTGTCCTGGGAGTGTTTGATGGGGACAGTGTAGAGGGAGCTTTACTCTGTATCTAACCCCGTGCTGTACCTGCCCTGGGAGTGTTTGATGGGGACAGTGTAGAGGGAGGTTTACTCTGTATCTAACCCCGTGCTGTACCTGCTCTGGGAGTGTTTGATGGGGACAGTGTAGAGGGAACTTTACGCTGTATCTAACCCTGTGCTGTACCTGCTCTGGGAGTGTTTGATGGGGACAGTGCAGAGTGAGCTTTACTCTGTATCTAACCTCGTGCTGTACCTGTCCTGGGTGTGATTGATGGGGACAGTGTAGAGGGAGCTTTACTCTGTATCTAACCCCGTGCTGTACCTGTCCTGTGAGTGTTTGATGGGTACAGTGTAGAGGGAGATTTACTCTGTATCTAACCCCGTGCTGTACCTGTCCTGGGAGTGATTGATGGGGACAGTGTAGAGGAAGCTTTACTCTGTATCTAACCCTGTGCTGTACCTGCCCTGGGAGGGTTTGATGGGGACAGTGTAGAGGAAGCTTTACTCTGTATCTAACCCTGTGCTGTACCTGTCCTGGGAGTGTTTGATGGGGACAGTGCAGAGGTAGCTTTACTCTGTATCTAACCCCGTGCTGTACCTGTCCTGGGAGTGTTTGATGGGGACAGTGTAGAGGGAGCTTTACTCTGTATCTAACCCCGTGCTGTACCTGTCCTGGGAGTGTTTGATGGGGACAGTGTAGAGGGAGCTTTACTCTGTATCTAACACCGTGCTGTACCTGTCCTGGGAGTGTTTGATGGGGACAGTGTAGCGGGAGCTTTACTAAGCGAAGCTGTGAGCAGCTAGGTAGAATATGTAGCCGAGGAAGGAGATATTCATTATGATGATAATTCACACATCTGATGACTGATGATGATGTTTTCCTTACAGTGCTGTTTAGAAGGGATTCTTTTGAAGTCCGAGCATTCCTGGAGGCTGTGCGAGCGTACAGGCAGCAGAGGGGACAATATGGAATCTGTGACTTGTATTTGGGATCGGAGACTGAGGTAACTTTTATTGATCACCTTGCAACAGTTTGCTTCTGTGACTGCTGTGAAATGAAGTTTTGCATTGATATAGCAACTTTCACAACCCCAGGGTGTCCCAAAGTGCTTTTCAGCCAATTTAGTGCTTTTGAGGTGTTGTAATATATGAAACGCAGCAGCCAATTTGTACACAGTAAGATCCCACAAATAGCAATGTGATAAACATGCATTTTATAGCGACGTTGGTTGAGGGAGAAGCAGTAGGCAAGGCACTGGCGGGGGAGAGGTGGGACTGCTGGGTGTGTTGGGAGGTTTTTGGTTACAAAACAGTGTCTCTTAAAGAAGCCTTCTAAAGAAGAAAGTTAACAGCAAGTCTTTATTAATAGCTTGTAATGATATACATATATACAGTAAAGGGTACAGGCAAGGAGCTATCTCCATATTTAGGCCTTTACACGTCTCTGCTCAACACCACACTGACCCTAGATCCAGGTCATGTGCCTCCTTACATCACTGTTTGGGCAGTACTGTGCTCAGTCCCACATTAACCCTGTATGTACAAGACCCTTATACTGTAAGGGGGTAGGGGGGAACTCCATCCTCCTATTCAAAAAGTGCCAAGGGATCTTCTGCATCCAGCTGAGGGGGCAGGTAAGGCTTCAGCCTAAGGTTCCATGTGAAAGGCAGCACTTCTGACAGTGCAGTGCTGCCTCAGCTCTGCATTGCAGTGCCAGCCCTGATTATGTTCTGGGGTCTGCGGAGCGAGAGTCGAATCCACACTCTGCTGACTCAGAGGTGAGTGCTATCCACGGATCCATGCCTAACACCAAAAGCAGAAACTCCCCGACCAGTCCGCCTTTTCACGTACCTGACCCGCAGAGGAACTATCTGTCCAGCGGTGCGGTGGTTCCTGCCCAATTAGTCAAACCCGTTGAAAATCGCAAAGAGTTTTCATGGGATGAATATGGAGACACTGGCAGGAAGGTTGGTAACCGGAGGACACAGGTTTAAGGTAATTGGCAAGAGGTGAGAAAAGAGTTTTTTCATTATGCAAGCAAGGTATGATAGTCTGTCACGTGTTGCCTGAAAGGGTGGTGGAAGTCGATTCATTAATAACTTTCAAAAAGGAATTGTTGAAATATGTGAAGGGGAGAGGTTTGCAGAGTTATAGGGAAAGAACAAGGGCAGGGGGACAAATGGAAAGCTCTTTCAAAGAGCTGAAAGAGGTGTGATGGGTCAAATGGCCTCCTTCTGTGCTGCAAAGTTCTACCTCAACTGACCCTCCTGCCACTCATACCAGCAGTGGTATTGTCACTGGACTAGTATTCCAGAGACCCAGGACAGTGTTCTGAGGACCTGGGTTCAAATCCCATTGGGGCAGATGGTGCAATTTGAATTCAGTGGAAAAATCTGGAATTAAAAGTTTACTGATGACCGTGAGACCATTGTCGATTGTCGTCAAAACCCATCTGGTTCGCTAATGCTCTTTAGTGAAGGAAATCTGCCGTCTTTACCTGGTCTGGCCTGTGTGCTAACTGTCCTCTGAAATGGCCTAGCAAGCCACTCAGTTCTCAGGGGGCAATTAGGGACAGGCAATAAATGCTGGACTAGCCAGCAATGCCCCTATCCCATGAATGAAAAAAATATATAACCTATGGGCAGCACTCCCTCACCTCAGTCAGAAGGCTCAAGCCCAACTCCAGAGATTTGAGCACAAAGTCTCGGCCATCCCTCCATCGCAGCACTGATGACACTTGAAACCGAGGCCTCTTTAAGCTGGATGTGAATGGTCCGCTTGGTGCGACCGGAAGGTGGTCCGGGGAGTTCTCACCAAGTTGTAAACGCTAAAAGGACACTTTCCATTATCTCACTGTGTTGGGTGAAATCTTGCTGAGCACAAATTGGTTGCCGTGGTTCCCATACACAGCCTCTCCACTGAATATCAGCGAGTTCACAGAGCTTGATCAGAACAGGTAGACTATGGTTAATGTGGAGTGCGATGCACTGCAACACGGAGCAGCACTAAACAAATAAACAGGGCAACATAAAGGTGGGAAAATGTGAACTTTTCCACTCTAGAGAAGCAGTATATTATTTAGATTGAAAGAGATTGCAGAGCTCTGCAGCACAGGGGGTGTCCTGGTACGTGATTCAGGAAATTTTAATATGCAGGTACACAGCCAGGGATTAGGAAGGCAGATGGAATGCTGTGGTTTTTTGCAAGGGGAATGGAACATAAAAGTAGGGAAGTTTTGCTACAGCTGTACAGAGTATTGGTGAGACCACATCTAGAGCACCGTGTACAGTGTTGCTCTTCTTATTTAGGAAAGGATATAAATGTGTTTCTCACGTGTCGGTGCAGACTCGATGGGCCAAAGGGCCTCTTCTGCACTGTGTGACTCTGTGATTCTGCGGTAGAAGCAGTTCAGAGAAGGTTCACTTGAATGGGATAACTGGGATGGGGGAGGTTATTTTATGAGGAAAGGTTGGGTCAGGCTGGGCCTGTATCCATTGGAGCCTATAAGAATGAGGGGTGATCTTATTGAAACGTATAAGATCCTGAGGGGACTCGACAAGGTGGATGCTGAAAGGACATTTTTTTTTCCCTTGTGGGAGAGACTAGCACTAGGGCAGGGTTCTGAGTGTGGCCTACAAGACATTTGTTGACCACGCCTTGTTGCCAGGTTACGCTGGTTTCTGTCCGTGTAGTTTTTTTCCCTACCGGTATTGCTAAAGTGATACACATGCAAAGCAAGAGCACGTTGAAGTGAGTCACATGCTGATTGCACACAACATTGACTGCTAGAGCCACGCAGTCCCTCTGTGGCCAATCAAAAACACCGCTATAGTCCAATCGGCACGCCCCGCAAATTCTTAACAATGGTTATATATATGGTTAGCGCACATGCCCGATTTCAATCCTGCGGTCCACTGGGATGAAGGAGAGCCACTCATGCGGCCACTCACTCGCCTAGGTAGCCCATCACTGAACTAGGGGGACACAGTTTAAAAATAAAGGGGTCTCCCATTTAAGATGGAGGTGAGGAGATTTTTTTTTCTCTCAGACAGTCGTGAATCTTTGGAACTCTCTTCACCAGAGAGCGGTGGAGGCCGGGTCAATGGATATTTCTGAGGCAGAGGTAGACAAGCTGTTGATTAACAAGGGAGTCGAAGGTTATTGGGGGATGGTCAGAATATGGAGCTAGATCAGCCAGGCTCTTATTGAATGCTGGAGCAGGCTCGAGGGGTCACATGGTCTATTCCTGCTCCCAATTCGCATGTTTGTATAAGGTCGTATGATTATGATAAGTATTTTGTTGCTATGCTGACCTGAGAATTTCACTGCCTGGGAGACATCTTATACAAAGTTCTGGTACTTGATAATGGATCTGCACCATTTGTAGAAACTCCTGGCGTTTATCACACCGCATTGGGGTGACCTCAAAATAGGGGGGTTTCCCAATTAGGACGGAGATGAGGAGACATTTCTTCCCTCAGGGGGTCGCTAATCTGTGGGTCTAGCTACACCACATGGACTGCAGCGGTTCAAGAAGGTAGCTCACCACCACCACCTTCTCAAGGGCAATTAGGGATGGGCAACAAATGCTGACTCAGCCAGCGAAGCTCACACCTCCATGAGAGAATTTTTTAAAGCTTTGGAATTCTCTACCCCCAACAGCAGTAGAGGCTGGGTCATTGAATATATTCAAGGCCGAGTTAGAAGGATTTTTGATCTACAAGAGAGTCAAGGTTTTTTGGGGGAGTCAGGAGGGTGGGGGTGAGGGGGAGAGGGGTGGGCAGTGGCAGAAAAGTGGAGTTAAGGCCACAATCAGGTATTGAATGGTAGAACAGGCTTGGGGGGGGGTGGGGATGCTAAATGGTTCTATTCCTGCTCCTACTTCTTCTGTTCTTTGGCTGGGGATGAGTGTTCTTGACTGAATTAAAAGGAAAATAGTAACAGCAGCAGGCCCTTCAGTCCCTCAACACTGTTCTGTCATTCAAGTAGATAATGGCTGATCTGTATCTTAACTCCAACCATTCACCATCCTTCCAAGTCTCGAATACCCCTGATTAACAAAAATCAGTTCTGATGTTTAAGTGTTGGATTTGGTCTGCACTCGGTGAGAGGCTGAGTAAATTGGGTTTGGTATTCTCTGGGGTTTAGAAGAATGAGAGGTGATCTTATGGAAACATACAAGATTCTGAAGGGGCTTGAAAGGGTGGACGCTGAGAGATTGTTTCCGCTGGTCGGAGAATCTAAAGCACAGGGGCACAGTTTCAGGATAAGGGGCCAATTATTTAGGGCTGAGATGAGGAGAAATTACTTCACTCAAAGGGTTGAGAATCTTTGGAGTTCTCTACCCCAGAGGGTTGTGGATGCTCCATTGTTGAATACATTTAAGGCTGGGATAGACAGATTTTTGGTCTCTCAGGGAAATAAGGGATATGGAGAGTGGGTCGGAAAATGGAATTGAAACCCATGATCAGCCCAGGTTGCCTACCACTGAACTAGGGGACACAGTTTAGAAATAAGGGGTCTCCCATTTAAGATGGTATTAAGATGATCGTATTGAAAGGCGGGGCAGGCTCAACAGGCCGTGTGGTCTACTCCCTCTCCTATTTCTTGCATTCACTACAGACAGCTCTAGTAAGGAGAGATCAGAGAACTGGTTATGAATACTTGGTTGGTGTCCTCTAAGTATATTTGTGCCCAATGAGTGGGGCCCCCATTGTAAAGGGAGGAGAGGAGCTCTATAACCTTCATTGCAGCCCATCTCAGAGAAGGTCCTCTGAAAACACAAACTGTGGGGAAGGCAACAGGAAAGCTGTTCTTTCCCAGTAAATGGCTCAAGAATCTTATGTGTGAGACTGGAATTCAGACCTACTGTATGGGGCAGGACACAGCAGACAGACAGATTCAGGAACTTCACAATCAACCTGTCTTCAAATCAAATCATTCGCCAGAAATCAATGCAATGAAGCAAAGAGTACACTGACCCAAAGCAGCCCTCATTCCATTGTCAATAATTTGATTTTTGATGTCTTCCCAGATCTTGAGTAACCTGGTTATGGAAGACTTGTGTCCTGTGTTAGAGTCTCAGCTCATCCCTCAAATCAGGGGACCAGAGGCCAAACGGAAACAGACCTGGCTGAAAGTGAGTACCACACGGGCAGGTCAAAATAGAAACTCCTCACAGTTTTCATCTCTCCATGCCCCTTATCATTTCTGTCTCTCTGCGTCCCTGTGCCTCTCTGTGTCCTTGTCTCTCTCTCTGTATCCCTGTGTCTCTCTCTCTCTGTGTCTCTCTCTGTATCCCTGCGTCTCTCTCTGTGTCTCTGTGTCCCTGTGTCTCTCTGTGTCCCTGTGTCTCTGTGCCCCCTTTGTGTCTCTTTCTGCGTCCCTGTGTCTCTATCTGTGTCTCTCTCTGCGTGTCTCTCTCTCTGTGTCCCTGTATCTCTCAGTTTTCTCTGTGTCTCTCTCTGTGTCCCTGTGCCTCTCTGTGTCCTTGTCTCTCTCTCTGTGTCCCTGTGTCTCTGTGTCCCCTTTGTGTCTCTCTCTGCATCCCTGTGTCTCTATCTGTGTCTCTCTCTCTGTCTCTCTCTCTCTCTCTCTGTGTCTCTCTCTGTGTCCCTGAGTTTCTCTGTGTCCCTGTGTCTCTCTCTGTGTCTCTCTCTGTGTCCCTGAGTTTCTCTGTGTCCCTGTGTCTCTCTCTCTGTGTCTCTCCGTGTCCCTGTGTCTCTGTGTCCCCCTTTGTGTCTCTCTCTGCGTCCCTGTCTCTATCTGTGTCTCTCTCTCTCTGTGTCTCTCTCTGTGTCCCTGTGTCTCTGTGTCCCCCTTTGTGTCTCTCTCTGCGTCCCTGTGTCTCTATCTGTGTCTCTCTCTCTGTGTCTCTCTCTGTGTCCCTGAGTCTCTGTGTCCCCCTTTGTGTCTCTCTCTGCATCCCTGTGTCTCTCTCTGTGTCTGTGTCCCTCTTTGTCTCTTTGTGTCCCTGTGTCTCTCTCTCTGTGTCTCTCCCTGTAGCCCTGTGTCTCCCTGCACCCTGTGTCTCAGCAGTATCTCTCTCTGCGTCTCTCTCCCTGTGTCCCTGAGTCTCTCTCTCTCTCTATGTCTCTCTCCGTGTGTCCCTCTCCATGGCCCTGTGTCTCCCTGCGGTCCTGTGTGCCTTTCTGAGTCTGTGTCTCTGAGTTTCTCTGTGTCTCTCCGTATCCCTGAACCTCCCTTTGCTTGTATGTCCTTCCGACTCTATCTGCCTGCCTCCCTGTCCCTTTTCAGTCTCCTGTGCCCCTGCCTTTGTGCTGATTTTGTTGCCAGACACCCCCCACATCCCCCCCCCCCCCACCTTCTCTCTCTCTGTCTCCATACTTTTCTCCACACGCTCGGTCTCCAAACTCTCAAACCCTGCAGCCCTCCCTTGTCTCTCCCATAAATTATTGCCTCTCCATCACCTTGTGTGTTTTACACTCTGCCCTTCTTCCTGTGTGCTCTCTCTCTCTCCCTGCTCCTTGCCTCTCTCCCTGGCTCAGTGTATCCCTCCTGCTCTCTGTGTGTATCTCTCTCCATCCCTGTGCCCCTCACCACCCACCCCCCCCCCTTCTTTCTCCCACTTTCAGTGCCTCTCCCTTGTTCTGCTTGCCTGTTGTTGTAAAACTCATTGATTTGCGGTTCAGACATTGGCATAAAATTCCTAGACTTAGCTTCCATTGTCTGCTCTTGATATTTCCTGTGATGTCTTGTGTAGCTACAGTATTTCGCCATGTGTTACGTATATTTTCCCAAAAGACTGAAGGAGCTGGAGTTCTGCTACATTCCACACAGCTCACACAATTTCCTCTTCTCTTTCTTGAGTGGATCATATTTCAGATTTCTCTTTTTGCCTTTGTCTCTCGGCTGAACATTACCGAACTCTCCCTTAACCCCTCAGCTCTTTAATCCTCCAGTTTATGATTTGGGCTGCTGTATGTGCAGTAGTGCAGGGTGGTGGGAACTGGAATATGAGCTGCTCAGGCCAAACAAAAAAAAACTACCTCAATAGGTCTATTTTTTCGAATAGGCGTCCTAAATAAGTTTCAAGCAGAGACATTTCTTACTTCCATCCATCTGATAATTAAAATAAAGCAGAAGATGATAGTCTGAAGGCAAAATACCGTGGATGCTGGAATTCTGAAACAAAAACAGAAAATGCTGCAAAAGCTCAGCAGGTCAGACAGCATCTGTGGAGAGAGAAAGACAGAGTTAACGTTTCGAGTCTGTATGACTCTTCATCAGAGCTAAAGGGAAGAAGAAACATGTTGAAATATATACTGTTTAAGGGGGCAGAACTGGTGAAGCTGGATAGAAGGCCAGCGATAAGCGGAGGCAAAGGAGATATTGCGAAAGATGTCATAAACAAAAGGTCAAAGGCTTCCTCCAAATAAAAGGTGTGGCTATGGGTACCCGCATGGGCCCCAGCTATGCCTGTCTCTTTATGGAGTATGTGGAACATTCCTTGTTCCAGTCCTACTCCGGCTCCCTCCCACAACTCTTTTTCCAGTACATCGATGATTACTTTGGTGCTGCTTCATGCTCTTCTCCGGACCTGGAAAAGTTTATTAATTTTGCTTCCAATTTCCACCCCTCCATCATTTTCACATGGTCCCTCTCCAACACTTCCTGTCCCTTCCTTGAACTCTCTGTCTCCATTTCTGGTGACAGACTGTCCAGCAATATTCACTACAAGCCCACCGACTCCCACAGCTACCTCGACTATAGCTCCTCACACCCCGCTTCCTGTAAGGACTCCATCCCATTCTCTCAGTTGCTTCACCTCTGTCGCATCTGTTCCAATGATGCCACTTTCAAAAACAGTTCCTCTGACATGTCCTCCTTCTTCCTTAACCGAGGTTTCCCACCCACGGTGTTTGACAGGGCCCTCAACTGTGTCTGACCCATCTTCCGCGCCTCTGCCCTCACACCTACCTCTCCCTCCCAGAACCATGACAGGGTCCCCCTTGTCCTCACTTATCACCCCACCAGCCTCCGCATTCAAAGGATCATCCTCCGTCATTTCCGCCACCACCAAACACACCTTCCCTTCACCCACCCCCGTCGGCTTTCTATGCAATCGCAGAAGGTGCAACACCTGCGCCTTTTACTTCCCCCCTCCTCATTGTCCAAGGGCCCAAACTCTCCTTTCAAGTGAAGCAGCATTTCACTTGCACTTACTTCAACTTAGTCTACTGCATTCACTGCTCCCAATGCGGTTTCCTCTACATCGGAGAGACCAAACGCAGACTGGGTGACCACTTTGTGGAACACCTTCGGTCAGTCCACAAGCATGACCCAGACCTCCCTGTCGCTTGCCATTTCAACACCCCACCCTGCTCTCATACCCACATGTCCATCCTTGGCCTGCTGCATTGTTCCAGTGAAGCTCAACGCAAACTGGAGGAACAGCACCTCATCTTCCGACTGGCACTTTACAGCCTTCTGGACTGAATATTGAGTTCAACAACTTCACATCATGAACTCTCTCCTCCATCCCCAGCCTTTTTGACCCCCCTCCCTTTTTTCTTATTCAATTTTATTTTTTAATTTTTATTTATTTATTTATTTCCCCTCCGCTTATTTTTATTATTATTATTTTTAAATTTATTTCCATTTTATTCATTGTTTTATCCCCAGCTTTTAGCCTTTTTGATCTTTTTTCCCCCACACCATTCCCTCCCCCCACCCCAACCCCACTAGGGCCACCTGTCACTTTCCAGAGTGCTTACCCTGGTCCATTATCACATTCTGCTTTCTGCTCTTAATGTCACCATCAGCACCTTCTTTAGCCAGAGCCACCACTACTAACAACCCTTTGACCTTTTGTTTATGACAGCTTTTGCAATCTCTCCTTTGCCTCCACCTATCACTGGCCCTCTATCCAGCTCCACCTGTCCCACCCCCATTAAACAATATAAATTTCATCACATTTCCATTTCCCTTTAGCTCTGAAGAAGAGTCATACGGACTCGAAACGTTAACTCTGTTTCTCTCTCCACAGAGGCTGTCAGACCCGCTGAGTTTTCCCAGCATTTTGTGTAGAAGATAATAGTTGTTTGGTAGTACAGAACTTGAGTATTGCCCAAAAAAAGAGACATGTCTAAATTTTTCATTCTGCACTCATCAGGACACTTGCAAGGATATCAATATAAGGGGGAAAACAATAACTCTCAGCTCTCTCTTCACATATAGCATAAATTGCTGTCCCCCACCCCATATTAGTATTCTTGCGAGTGTCCTGATGAGTGGAAGATGAAAAACCTCAACATGTCTCTTTTTTCAACAATATAACTGGTCTTGTCGGACACTCTGAAGCACAAAGTTCTTTGCTTGATATATGTCACCAGTTTATGAATAACTTTGCTGTGATTCATTGAAGTATCCCATTCACTGAAGTAAACATTCTGAAGCACAGTGTTTACTTTCTTACGATCTTATGACAAATCTAATTAACTGGTTTTTACCGGTCTAGTTAGGGAACCGAACATTTTGGGTGATCTCAGGCATGTTCTATAGCATCTTTCGTAATCTTGGGATGCCCCAAAGAGTTTTCAGCCAATGAAATGCTTTCGATTTGTAGTCACTGTGGTAATGTAGTCACTGTGGTAATGTAGGAAACACAGCAGCCAATTTGCACACAACAAGCTCCCACAAACAGCAATGTGATAATGGCCAGATCATCTGTTTTAGTGATGGTTGACAGATAAATATTGGCCTGGACATTAGGGACTCTTCTGTTTTTCTCCAAATAGTGACCAGTAAAAACCAGTTAATTAGATTTGTCATAAGATCGTAAGAAATGAAAAATTATGCTTCAGAATGTTTACTTCAGTGAATGGGATACCTCAGTGAATCACAGCAAAGTTATTCATAAACTAGTGACATTTATCAAGCAAAGAACTTTGTGCTTTAGAGTGTCCGACAAGATTAATTATATTGTTGACAAAAGAGACATGTTGAAGTTTTTCATCTTCCACTCATCAGGACACTCGCAAGAATACTAATATAAGGGGGTGGGGGACAGCAATTTATGCTATATGTGAAGAGAGAGCTGAGAGTTATTGTTTTCCCCCTTATACTGATATCCTTGCGAGTGTCCTGATGAGTGCAGAACGAAAGTCTTTATGTCCACCTGAAAGGGCAGGCTGCACATCTGACAGTAATACGAGAGCGAAACACTGCAGTATTCGGGGAGACGGTGGAGTAGAAGTAACGCCACTGGAGGCCCAGGCTAATGCTCTGGGGATACGAGTTCAAATCCCATCACGATGTCTGGTGGAACTTAAATTCCAGTCAGCAACCAATCTGGAATTGAAAGTTAGCCTCAGCAATAGCGACCATGAATTGTTGTTAAACACCCAACTGGTTCATTAATGTTCTTTAGGGAAGGAAATCTGCCGTCCTTATCCGGTCTGGCCTACATGTGACTCCAGACCCACAGTGTGGTTGACTCTTAACTGCCCTCTGAAATGGCCTAGCAAGCTGCTCAGTTCAGGGCAATACCCGAATGTTGCCTTCCAGCTGTGGCTGTGACGCTCACATCCCACGAAAGAGTAAGTTTTTAAAAAGATGCCGTAAATCTGAAACAAAAGCAAACAAAACGAATGCTGGAAAATACCCAGCAAGATGGGCAGCGTCTGTGGTGAGAGGAATTATTGTTTCCAGTCAATGATCTTTCATCAGATTCATCAATTCTCTTCTCTCACCCCAGATGCTGCCTTGCCTACTGAGTGCTTTCAGCGCTTTCTGTTTTTATTTCACCTCTGACAGTGCAGCACCCCCTCAGTACTGCAGTGAAGTGTCAGGCTAGATTTTGCAGTCAAGTCTCCGGAGCAGGAATTCAGCCGTCTGACTTGGGAATGCGAGTGCTGCTCACTGAGCTGTGGCTGAGAGACTAGGTGGAGGAACTCAAGAGGAAAGTTTTGGCAACTGGGTACCTGGCATTTTCAACCAGCTTAGTCAAAATAAGTGGCTGGCATATGACCCGAGCAAAAAGTGGAATGATAAGGTAGGGGACCAAGAGAGAACGTGGCTAGGAGTTGGACAGGTCGTCGCAGAGAGAACTGGTGATGGCTTAAGATCGAGAATTGTGAGAAGAGATCCAAGAAGACATGATTGGAAGTCAGCAAGTCACACCAGCCGCCAAACTGTGACTCACATAGATGTTACTGAGCACTGTCCTGCAATAATTATAGACAAGCTGTTAGATCAGCGGTCAGGATAGAAGAGTCTGTGAGAGCACAGAATGGTTACAGCACAGACAGAGGCCATTCGGCCCTTCATGTCTGCACTGGCTCTCCGAATGAGCAATTAACCGAGTGCCATACCCTCATCTTCTTCCCACAGGACCTGTGCATTTTTCCTTTTCCCTCTTGAAAGCCTCATTTGAACCTGCCTCCACTGCACTCTCGGGCAGCACATTCCAGACCCTGACCACTCACTGTGAGAAGAAGCCTTTCTTTCATGTCACCATTGCTTCTTTTGCCAGTTAGCTTAAATCTGTGCCTTTCTGTTCCGCACCCTTTCACAAGTGGGAACAGTTTCTCCCTATCTATTCTGTCCAGACCCCTCATGATTTTGGACACCTCTATTAAATCTCCTCCCAGCCTTCTCTTCTCCAAGGAAAACAGCCCCAACTTCTCCAACCAATTTACGTAACTGAGGCCCTTCATCTCTGGAGCCATTCCCGTGAATCTTTTCTGCCCTCTCTCTAATGCCTTCACGTCTTCAAGCGTGGCAGCTAGAACTGGGGACACAATACTCCAGTTGAGGTTGAACCAGTGTTCTATACAAGTTTAACATAGCCTCCTTGCTTTCGTACCCTATGTCCCTATAAATAAAGCCTAGGATGCAGTGTGCCTTGCCCATCTCTCAACCTGTCTGGCCACTTTCAATGACTCACGCACATTTTTTAAAGCATATCTTCGCACATGCTTTTCTCCCCCCTTTGGGGAATAGAGGAGATGCTTGGGGAAGGATTTGAGGCTGATTATCTGACTGTTGAATCGCATCATGAATGCTTCTTCCATGGCCAAGTCCTGGCATGGAACTTGAGCCCAGTCTTCTGGCCTAGAGGTAGGGACACTACCACTGCACCCAAAGACTTCCACACTCATACACAGTTACATCAAGGTCCCTATGCTCCTGTAGCCACTTCAGAATTGTGCCCTTTATTTTATATTGTCACTGCACGTTCTTCCTATCAAAATTAATCACTTCACACTTCTCTTAAATTTCTTCTGCCAACCTATCTATGTCCTTTTGAAGTTCTACACTATTCTCCTCCCTGTTCACAATGCTTCCAGGTTGCGTATCATCTGCAAATTTTGATATTGTGTCCTGTACACAAAGGTCGAGGTCATTAATGTATATCAGGAAGAGCAAGGGTCCTAACACAGACCATCAGGCAACTCCACTATAAAACTCCCTCCAGTCCGAAAAACATCCATTAACCGCTACTCTCTGTTTCCTGATGCATCCTGACCAGATGCTTATTTCCTGACTTCTCCATCAGACATTTTTCACCTGGTCTGACAACATTTATGAACGACTTGCTCTGATTTCAGACTCTAGATCAGTTGTGGACGTCAGGAGTAGTAAGGGCCCCAGAATAAATCCCTGAGACACAGCGCTCTGTACAACTCCACAGCACCGATCTCTCAGGCTTTCCTCCCATTACTTCCCCCCAGCACCAATCTCTGGCACGCTCCACTTGGGACATCTCTCAGCACCAATCCTTGGGACACTCAACTATGTACAATGCTCCAGCCAGACATTGCTCTCCATCTAATATTAATTGGGTTTCTATTCTTTTACCCCCAGTTCTTTACTACTTTCTAAGTTTTGCCTGCAATACCCACTGCCTTAAGCTTGAGTAGCAGGATTTCAGATTGCATACCTAAGGACATTAGACCTAACTAAGGAGGGAGGGGGGTGTTAAAAATGCCTCATAGTGCACAGTGGGACTGCTGAAGGTTGTTTGGTCAGATGAGATGATTGGGAAGGGTTTCCTTGTGATTTATTGCCTCCTCTGGAGTTAGCATAACTAGAACAAGTTCGTACTTAGAAATCAATAGTATTGCTGACTAATAGATTGGGTAAGGGCTTATGAGCCGGTGATTGTTTAATCGCCATTTTGGCTCAGTTGATTTGGCACTCTTGCCTCTGAGTCTCAACATGGCTTCAGCCAACCTTAATTAGGTGCTCAAAGTGAGAGGGTTACTAACTGAGTCAAGCTGAGAAGAGAGTGGTTGAAGTCTGCCTATCCTGTGACACTGCGGATTGCATATGTCCTCCCCCCTCTTCATACTGTCACCCACACTCCTGTTTATTTTACAAAGATACAACATTGACACAAGGAGTTGTCAAGCCTGCCCCATGTACCATGGCACTGAACCATCATGAATATAACTTCTTCCCCCATTCTCCACTGACCACCCCTCTGCCACCACCTCACACCCATGCCTACAGCTAGGTAACCACCTGGAAGAGACAAGAAAAGAAGACAAATCCATTAGGGAAAAAAACACTCTGTAAAATTCCTCTCCTATCCCCTCATGTGATTGAGCCCCTGTAACAAACCCTTGATAAGAAAGCCTTAGATTTATCTTTGCTTCCTTCATGCTGTGTATTTTGAGTTAGACTGTCTGGTTGGGAAGCCTATCATGTACCATTGGGCCTACTTCCATATCCCCACAGTTACCTTAGACAGAGATTTACAACACCTCCTTCCATTTCTCATCAGTCCTGTAAGAACACTACATATTACAGCCATCTCCATCGACAACAGCAAACCCTGCATCTATAGAGCACCTTTTACATAATAAAACATCCCAAGGCGCTTCACAGGTGCATTATAGCACAAAGTATGGCACTGAGCTGCATGAGGAGATATTAAGACAGACGACCTTGGCCAAAGAGGTAGTGTTATGATCCCAGCTGATGTTACAACTGGACAAACCTGATTCCAGGGTGGAACCCGGCTTGATAGATCCTAGCTTTTATTTCTTGCTTAGGTACATGGAGAGTGGCTACTCAACAGAATCACCGGACTCAGATAATGAACTTCTAACAATGAATAAAACAATTATCAAACAAGAAAAGATTAACTATATCATAATAATCCTTCACCCACAGCTATACTTTTACATATGTATACAGATTTGTAAGGATAACACAAGTTACAAAATCTATCTTATACTCTAATGCTCACAGTAAGTACATGGTCCACGTAAACCAGTAGGAGGCCTGTGGTCAGACGCCACACTCTGAAACCAAGAGGCAGATGTCACCCCAAACAGATGCTATGGATCTCTCATCAGCTCCACTGCCCCTCCTCCAACACCCAAGACGCTTGTCACACAGTGAGCCAACCGGTCTCACTGAACTCCGCCCTTCACACGAGCGTTTCCAATCTCCACTCTCAAAGAACTCGCTGTGGAATCTTCTCCCAAAGAACGCTTCCTCTCAGACCTTCCACAAGGATCCACCTCCAGGGTTTCGAATTCTCCTTCCGACGTTCCTGTCCACTGGCTCACCATGTGCATTCAAGCTTTGCCTTCCTCGCGCTCTCTCTAGGATACTCAGCCGTCAACAGAGCACCATTCTTCACATGCTCATCGTAAAGAGTTAGAGACCTTCAGCTGTCTCCTTGGAATTTCCTCTCTGCTCCTTTCTTTCGCTTCCACCGAACAGGACCTCTTCCAGATTCCTGTCCTTGTCCTTTGACTAGACTGTCCTTGTTGGGCCTTTCCTGTTCCACTCCTTGGCCTCGGGACCTTATGGTTCTTCAGTTTCTAGAACCTGCCCCTGCAGTTTCCTCTCCTGTGCAGCCTCCCGGACAGCTGGCTTCAATTTTAGTTTGGGACTTGCTATCTGTCGGTCTGCTGTGCAGCCTCTCTGGAGTCCTGGCTTCAACTGAGCTTTGGGTTTGGGACTTGCTATCTGTCTCTCCCATGCTGCAACTGCTTTCAACTGAGCTGAAATTCCCCATCTATCTGTGTGTGTGAGTGTTTGTGTGTGTGTGTGTGTGGGGGGTGGGGGGGGGGGGCGGTGTTGGGGGTGGGGGGGGGGAGGGGGGAAGGGGGAGGGGCGGGGGGGGGGGGCGATGCTCCCTCCCTGGACCCTGTTGCTAAGCAACAGCACAGATGTTTTTTAACCTTGTTTTAACTTTCCCAAATCACTAACCCCACCCCCACCCGTTCAAAACACAGCTCTCCACTTTTACACCTGCTGTCTCTACTCAAAATGAAACTAGATCCCAGGTTTCACCTTTTTTAACCCACAAATAGAACAAAATATAAATGGAACTTAAGCTTAAAGAAGTACCTTATTCCTAATGTACCCAAATACATGTATAACTTACTCAAACTATCTTTATCTCCTAACCTAGTAGGTTTTTAAAGGGGGAAAGTGAGGTAGAGAAGTCCATCACTGGGATTAACTATATTCCTGAGATTCCAATTGCCTCAAGTTAATTCTGGGAGAGAGACAGATTTTTGGTCCCTGAGGGGATCAAGGGTTAGGGAGAGAGGACAGGAAAGTAGATTTGAGGCAGAAGAATAGCCATCATCATACTGAATGGCAGAGCAGGCTCTAGGGGCTGTATGTTCTACCCCTTCTCCTGTTTCTTATGTACTTATATTCAGTCCTGATGAGTGATCTGATGTCTCTCTCAGCTCCTTACCTACCAGGTGTAGTGAGCATGTCCACGGGCCCACCTCTTGCTTGCCCTGATATGCCTCAAGCTGCGCAGAGCTCTCAGAAGTCACTGAGTCACCACAAGTCAGAAATACTGGTGAAAGATAATCGCAAACCGATCTGGCAATCTCACCTGCACCAGCAGGCAGAGAGAAAGGGCATGACAGCCAAGGATGGTGCCAGTACTGAGAGGATATACCAAGCAGCAAAAGCTGAGCATGCTGGGGATGTTTGCTTTAAATAAGAGAAGGCTGAGGGGTGGGCCAATAGGGTTCTTTAAGGTTACAAAAGGGTTCAACAGGGTGGACATAGAGAAGATGTTTCTGCTTGTGAGTCTCTCAAAACATGGACCCATAAATTTAATATAGTCACTAATAAATGCAAGATAAATTCAAGATAAAATTCTTCACCCAGAGAGTGATTAAAATGTGAACCTATCACAGAGAGTAGTTATGCTGAATAGCACATGTAGAAAGAAAAACTTGCATTTATATAGCACCTGTGACAATCACAGGACATCCCAAGGCACTTTATACCCAAGGTTCAAGGTGAGGGGCAGGAGGTTTAGGGGGGATGTGAGGAAAAACTTTTTTACCCAGAGGGTGGTGGAGGCGGGTTGCCTCACATTCTTTAAAAAGTATCTGAATGAGCACTTGGCACGTCATAACATTCAAGTGGGCCAAGTGCTGGTAAATGGGATTAGGTAGGTATATCAGGTGTTTCTCATGTGTTGGTGCAGACTCGATGGGCCGAAGGGCCTCTTCTGCACTGTGATTCTGTGATGCCCTATGAAGTACTTTTGAAGTGTAGACACTTCTTGTAATGTAGGAAACACGGAAGCGCACAGCAAGATTCCATGGGATAGCGGCTAGGTAATCCTTTGCGACGTTGATTGAGGGACAAGTTGTGGCCAGGACATCAGGGAGATCTCCCATTGCTCTTCTTCGAAATCTTGCCATGGGATTTTTTAATGTCCACCTGAGTGGGAAGATAGGGCCTTGGTTTAACGTTTCATCCAAAAGGTGACACCTCTGACAGTGTTGCATCTGAGCGTCAGCCCAGAGTTTGCACTCAAGTCCAGGAGCTTGAACTCAGGTGAGTCATGGGTGGCACATCAAAGGGGACACCATCTAAAAACATGTCGGAAAAAAGATTAGAAGGATATACTGATGGTTAGAGGAAGTTACTTGAAAATGGAGGCTCGTGTGGAACCTGGACAGCAGCACTGACCAGTTGGGCTAAATGTCCTGTTTTTGTTTCTGGAGAAGGGTCATATGGACTCAAAATGTTAACCCTGTTTCTCTCTCCACAGATGCTGCCAGACCTGCTGAGTTTTTCCAGCATTTTCTGTTTTTGTTTCAGGTTTCCAGCATCCGCAGTATTTTGCTTTTATTTGTATGGCCTGTTTCTGTGCTGTGTAACATGATATAAAAAAGGTATCTGGTGGAATTGGGTGTGTTTTTTTCCCTCTGTAGATGATCAGGGAGATGTATGCAGTGGTGGAAACCCATGTGTCTGAGGGGTTCCAGGCTCTGCTCAGGGAGAATGAAGAGCAAAACCTGCAACTGGAGAAGAGAATTCGCCCAGACTTCAATCAATTCCTCACCTCCAAGAAGCAGCTTCTGGAGAAAATCCAAGGTATGAGGTGCTTGAATCCTCCTGCTATCGTGGGATTGGACAAAGGATTGGGACCAAACAGATCTAAAGCTCAACTGTGATTAACGCCTTGCAAACACTGACCCCTGGTCAGGCCATACCCAGAGTTACACAGACATAGGAAAAGAAGGAGGCCATTCAGCCCCTCGGGCTATTCAATCAGATCATGGCTTGTCTGTACCTCAATTCCATTTGCCCTCCTTTGCTCCATATCCCTTGATACCTTTACCCAACAAAAATCTATTGATCTCAATCTTGAAATTTTAAATTGGCCCACAGTCTTTTGAAGGAGGGGGTTCAACATTTCCACTAACCTGACAGCACTACTTGACATACAGGTTTACCTAGCAGAGGGATGAGTCAAGGTCAACTGTTCCATCCAGCCGGAACCAGCCAGACATGGGCCACCTGTCCGTCCTCCTGCAATGTTCTGGGAAAGGCGAACAAACACAGGAAGATAACAGGAATAAGTCTGTGGATGTCATTATAGAAACATAGAAACTAGGAGCAGGAGTAGGCCATTCGGCCCTTCGAGCCTGCAAGAAGTGTCTCTGTCGTGGGTAATGTTGTAAAGGGAATGACCTTCCAACCTAACCTAAGGGGGAGATGGTGGAGTAATGGGTAATGTCACTGAACTAGTAATGCAGGCACCTGGGCTAATGCTCTGGGGACATGGGTTCCAATCCCACCTTGGCAGCTGGTGGGATTTAAATTCAGTTCTAAAAAATCTGGAATATAAAGTCTGTCTCAGTCATGGCGACCATGGCAGCCATCATTGATTGTTGTAAAAACCCATCTGGTTCGCTAATGCCCCTTAGGGAAGGAAATCTGCCTCCCTTACCCGGTCTGGCCTACACGTGACTCCAGACCCACAGCAATGTGGTTGGCTCTGAAATGGCCTAACAAGCCACTCAGTTCAAGGACAATTAGGGCTGGGCAACAAACACTGGAGGTGCCAGTGATCCCCACATCCCATGAAAGAATGCGTTTTTAAAAATCAGTTACAGGGCTGGCAGTGGGACATGGCTGGTGATGGCACAGGGTGGGGGTGGGGGGGACGGAGATAGAAACATAGAAACTAGGAGCAGGAGGAGGCCATTCGGCCCTTCGAGCCTGCTCCACCATTCATTCTGATCATGGCTGATCATCCAACTCAATCGCCTGCTCCCGCTTTCTGCCCATATCCTTTCACCCCAAATGTTGAACCCCCTCCTTCAAAAGACTGTGGGCCAATTTAAAATTTCAAGATTGAGATCAATAGATTTTTGTTGGGTAAAGGTATCAAGGGATATGGAGCAAAGGAGGGCAAATGGAATTGAGGTACAGACAATGTTTTGGCCTCAACTACTTTCTGTGGTAGTGAATTCCACAGATGGGAGTGGGACGTGGCTGGTGATGGGGGGGTGGCGGTGGTTTGGGTATGGTGATGGCAGTGGGACGTGGCTGGTGATGGGGGGGTGGGTATGGTGATGGCAGTGGGACGTGGCTGGTGATGGGGGGGTGGGTATGGTGATGGCAGTGGGACGTGGCTGGTGATGGGGGGGAGGTGGGGGGGGTGTGGGTATGGTGATGGCAGTGGGAGGGGGACAGAGATGGCAGTGGGATGTGGCTGGTGATGGGGGGGTGGGTATGGTGATGGCAGTGGGATGGTGATGGCAGTGGGACGTGGCTGGTGATGGGGGGGTGGGTATGGTGATGGCAGTGGGATGGTGATGGCAGTGGGACGTGGCTGGTGATGGGGGGGAGGTGGGGGGGGTGTGGGTATGGTGATGGCAGTGGGGGGGGGACAGAGATGGCAGTGGGATGGTGATGGCAGTGGGATGTGGGTATGGTGATGGGGCGGGGGGGGTGGATGTGGGTATGGTGATGGGGGCGGGGGGGGATGTGGGTATGGTGATGGGGCGGGGGGGGGTGGATGTGGGTATGGTGATGGGGCGGGGGGGGGATGTGGGTATGGTGATGGGGCGGGGGGGGGTGGATGTGGGTATGGTGATGGGGCGGGGGGGGGGGGATGTGGGTATGGTGATGGGGGCGGGGGGGGGGGATGTGGGTATGGTGATGGGGCGGGGGGGGGATGTGGGTATGGTGATGGGGGCGGTGGGGGGGATGTGGGTATGGTGATGGGGCGGGGGGGGGGGGATGTGGGTATGGTGATGGGCGGGGGGGGGTATGGTGATGGCAGTGGGACATGGCTGGTGATGGCGGGGGGGGGATGTGGTTATGGTGATGAGGCAGGGGGGTATGGTGATGGCAGTGGGGGGGGACAGAGATGGCAGTGGGACGTGGCTGGTGATGGCGGGGGGGGTGGATGTGGGTATGGTGATGGGGCGGGGGGGGTGGATGTGGGTATGGTGATGGGGCGGGGGGGTATGGTGATGGGGCGGGGGGGTATGGTGATGGCAGTGGGACGTGGCTGGTGATGGCGGGGGGGGTGGATGTGGGTATGGTGATGGGGGGGTGGGTATGGTGATGGGGCGGGGGGGGTGGATGTGGGTATGGTGATGGGGCGGGGGGGGTATGGTAATGGCAGTGGGACATGGCTGGTGATGGCGGGGGGGGATGTGGGTATGGTGATGGGGCGGGGGGGGGGGTGGATGTGGGTATGGTGATGGGGCGGGGGGGTATGGTAATGGCAGTGGGACATGGCTGGTGATGGCGGGGGTGGATGTGGGTATGGTGATGGGGCGGGGGGGGTGGATGTGGGTATGGTGATGGGGCGGGGGGTATGGTGATGGGGCGGGGGGTATGGTGATGGCAGTGGGACGTGGCTAGTGATGGCGGGGGGGGTGGATGTGGGTATGGTGATGGGGCGGGGGGTATGGTGATGGCAGTGGGACATGGCTGGTGTGACTCAGTCCTGACCGGGAATTGTTTTGTTCACAGCTTCGTTAGGTGAACAAATACGTTGTTGCTGCGAGGAACAGGTTCGGCCCCACCTCAGGTTGGCGCTGGATGGAGCGGCCGATCCCATGATCGCCGGCCTCCAGGAAACCCGAAAACTCTTCTCTGAGGAAGTCAGCCGAGTGATCAGTATGGTGAAGAGCGGTGGGCACGGCAGCAGCTCCCTGGCTGAGGTGAAGATCAACAATCCCCCCTTCGTCGCTTCTGCTTGCAGCTGAGAATTTGGGATCTGCCACGCGACCTTTGGGAATGGGAGCACAGTCAATGATGTGGTCACTGGGTCACAGGTCACGGGGTTGCAGGTTAGGAGCTGCTAACCTCCTTGGGTTGCCCTGGAGTCTCCCAGAATGTGAAATTAATCACCCTAGCAAGGCTAGAAGCACAGGAGACCCCTGAGCTGTAAATCTCACCCCCAGCAACAACAGTTCCTTCATTCCATGATGGTACTCTCGTCATCCAGAGAGCTGGACCCCTGTAAGTAAGACAGAAGCAGGACTGTTGGCGGTTGGGGGGTGGTGCGGAGAGAGAGAGAAAGAGGGAGGGGTGAGAGCTGAGGGACTCAGTTGGAAGAGGGTGAACAGGGACTAGAGACACAGGGAGGTGGGGGCTAAGGAGAATGGTTGACTGGTTAATGGGGGGGAAGAGAGTAACAGCACACTTGATGATAGTGGAGAGGGGGACAGGAGACTGAGGGGGTTGAAGATGCAGCTTAGGGGTTAAGAGTGGGACATGGGTGTTGAGAGATTGGGCTTTGGGTCTGTCACTGGCATCCATTCACTGGGTCATAGATCACTGCTGATTCAGGTTAATAACTGGGGTGGTGTGACTGAGGGAGAAACTTTAATCTGAACCTAGTGTGACTATCTTATTGTTAAGGTTTGTGTGGCTGGCTGCGTTTTGTT